>NC_142435.1:68537500-68552500 GCF_059453495.1 Arachis ipaensis
CTTTAAATGACGCTATCCCGAGAAGGACACATAAAGGCGAGCTGTAATGGCCTCATCTTCGGCAGGCTCCTTCGGTTTTTTTTTTCGGTTTTTTCTCAAGAGTTTTTTTTTTTTTTTTTTTTTTTTTTTTTTTTTTTTAACGTTGTGCTGACCATCGTTCTTTAAATGACGCTATCCCGAGAAGGACACATAAAGGCGAGCCGTAATGTCCTCATCTTCGGCAGGCTCCTCCGGTTTTTTTTTTTCGGTTATTTCTCTGAGTTTTTTTTTTCTTTTTTTTTTTTTTTTTTTTTTTTTTTTTATACGTTGTGCTGACCTTCGTCCTTTAAATGACGCTATCCCGAGAAGGACACATAAAGGCGAGCCGTAATGGCCTCATCTTCGACAGGCTCTTCCGGTTTTTTTTCGGTTATTTCTCTGAGTTTTTTTTTTTTTTTTTTTTTTTTTTTTTTTTTTTTTTTTTTTACGTTGTGCTGACCTTCGTTGTTTAAATGACGCTATCCCGAGAAGGACACATAAAGGCGAGCCGTAATGTCCTCATCTTCGGCAGGCTCCTTCGGTTTTTTTTTTTCGGTTATTTCTCTGAGTTTTTTTTTTCTTTTTCTTTTTTTTTCTTTTTCCCGTTGTGCTGACCATCGTTCTTTAAATGACGCTATCCAGAGAAGGACACATAAAGGCGAGCTGTAATGGCCTCATCTTCGGCAGGCTCCTCCGGTTTTTTTGTCGGTTTTTTCTCTGGTTTTTTTTTTTTTTTTTTATTTACGTTGTGCTGACCTTCGTTCTTTAAATGACGCTATCCCGAGAAGGACACATAAAGGCGAGCTGTAATGGCCTCATCTTCGGCAGGCTCCTCCGGTTTTTTTTTCGGTTTTCTCTCAGAGTTTTTTTTTTTTTTTTTTTTTTTTTTTTTTTTTTTTGTGCTGACCTTCGTTCTTTAAATGACGCTATCCCGAGAAGGACACATAAAGGCGAGCTGTAATGGCCTCATCTTCGGCAGGCTCCTTCGGTTTTTTTTTTCGGTTTTTTCTCAAGAGTTTTTTTTTTTTTTTTTTTTTTTTTTTTTTTTTTTTTTTTTTAACGTTGTGCTGACCTTCGTTCTTTAAATGACGCTATCCCGAGAAGGACACATAAAGGCGAGCCGTAATGTCCTCATCTTCGGCAGGCTCCTCCGGTTTTTTTTTTTCGGTTATTTCTCTGAGTTTTTTTTTTCTTTTTTTTTTTCCGTTGTGCTGACCATCGTTCTTTAAATGACGCTATCCAGAGAAGGACACATAAAGGCGAGCTGTAATGGCCTCATATTCGGCAGGCTCCTCCGGTTTTTTTGTCGGTTTTTTCTCTGGGTTTTTTTTTTTATTTTTTTATTTTTATTTTACGTTGTGCTGACCTTCGTTCTTTAAATGACGCTATCCCGAGAAGGACACATAAAGGCGAGCCGTAATGGCTTCATCTTCGGCAGGCTCCTCCGCTTTTTTTTCGATTTTTTCTCAGAGTTTTTTTTTTTTTTTTTTTTTTTTTTAAGTTGTGCTGACCTTCGTTCTTTGAATGACGCTATCCCGAGAAGGACACATAAAGGCGAGCTGTAATGGCCTCATCTTCGGCAGGCTCCTCCGGTTTTTTTTTCGGTTATTTCTCTGAGTTTTTTTTTTTTTTTTTTTTTTTTTTTTTTTTTTTTTTTTTTTTTTTTTACGTTGTGCTGACCATCGTTCTTTAAATGTTTAAATGACGCTATCCCGAGAAGGACACCTAAATTTGAGCCGTAATGGCCTCATCTTCGGCAGGCTCCTCCGGTTTTTTTTTTCGGTTATTTCTCTGAGATTTTTTTTTTTTTTTTTTTTTTACGTTGTGCTGACCTTCGTTCTTTAAATGTTTAAATGACGCTATCCCGAGAAGGACACCTAAATTTGAGCCTTAATGGCCTCATCTTCGGCAGGCTCCTCCGGTTTTTTTTTTCGGTTATTTCTCTGAGATTTTTTTTTTTTTTTTTTTTTTTTTTTTTTTTACGTTGTGCTGACCTTCGTTCTTTAAATGACGCTATCCCGAGAAGGACACATAAAGGCGAGCTGTAATGGCCTCATCTTCGGCAGGCTCCTCCGGTTTTTTTTTCGGTTATTTCTCTGAGTTTTTTTTTTTTTTTTTTTTTTTTTTTTTTTTTTTTACGTTGTGCTGACCATCGTTCTTTAAATGTTTAAATGACGCTATCCCGAGAAGGACACCTAAATTTGAGCCGTAATGGCCTCATCTTCGGCAGGCTCCTCCGGTTTTTTATTTCGGTTATTTCTCTGAGATTTTTTTTTTTTTTTTTTTTTTTACGTTGTGCTGACCTTCGTTCTTTAAATGACGCTATCCCGAGAAGGACACATAAAGGCGAGCTGTAATGGCCTCATCTTCGGCAGGCTCCTCCGGTTTCTTTTCGGTTATTTCTATGAGTTTATTTTTTTTTTTACGTTGTGCTGACCTTCGTTCTTTAAATGACGCTATCCCGAGAAGGACACATAAAGGCGAGCCGTAATGGCCTCATCTTCGGCAGGCTCCTCCGGTTTTTTTTTTTTTTTTTTTTTTTAACGTTGTGCTGACCTTCGTTCTTTAAATGACGCTATCCCGAGAAGGACACATAAAGGCGAGCCGTAATGGCCTCATCTTCGGCAGGCTCCTCCGGTTTTTTTTTTCGGTTTTTTTATTTTTTTTTTTTTATTTTATTTTATTTTTTTTTACGTTGTGCTGACCTTCGTTCTTTAAATGACGCTATCCCGAGAAGGACACATAAAGGCGAGCTGTAATGGCCTCATCTTCGGCAGGCTCCTCCGGTTTCTTTTCGGTTATTTCTATGAGTTTTTTTTTTTTTTTTTTTTTACGTTGTGCTGACCTTCGTTCTTTAAATGACGCTATCCCGAGAAGGACACATAAAGGCGAGCCGTAATGTCCTCATCTTCGGCAGGCTCCTCCGGTTTTTTTTCGGTTATTTCTCTGAGTTTTTTTTTTTTTTTTTTTTTTTTTTTTTTTTTTTTTTTTTTTTTTTTTTTTTTTTTTTTTTTTTTTTTTTTTTTTTTTTTTTTTTACGTTGTGCTGACCTTCGTTGTTTAAATGACGCTATCCCGAGAAGGACACATAAAGGCGAGCCGTAATGTCCTCATCTTCGGCAGGCTCCTTCGGTTTTTTTTTTTCGGTTATTTCTCTGAGTTTTTTTTTTCTTTTTTTTTTTTTTCTTTTTCCCGTTGTGCTGACCATCGTTCTTTAAATGACGCTATCCAGAGAAGGACACATAAAGGCGAGCTGTAATGGCCTCATCTTCGGCAGGCTCCTCCGGTTTTTTTGTCGGTTTTTTCTCTGGTTTTTTTTTTTTTTTTTTATTTACGTTGTGCTGACCTTCGTTCTTTAAATGACGCTATCCCGAGAAGGACACATAAAGGCGAGCTGTAATGGCCTCATCTTCGGCAGGCTCCTCCGGTTTTTTTTTCGGTTTTCTCTCAGAGTTTTTTTTTTTTTTTTTTTTTTTTTTTTTTTTTTGTGCTGACCTTCGTTCTTTAAATGACGCTATCCCGAGAAGGACACATAAAGGCGAGCTGTAATGGCCTCATCTTCGGCAGGCTCCTTCGGTTTTTTTTTTCGGTTTTTTCTCAAGAGTTTTTTTTTTTTTTTTTTTTTTTTTTTTTTTTTTTTTTTTTTTTTTTTTTTTAACGTTGTGCTGACCTTCGTTCTTTAAATGACGCTATCCCGAGAAGGACACAAAAAGGCGAGCCGTAATGTCCTCATCTTCGGCAGGCTCCTCCGGTTTTTTTTTTTCGGTTATTTCTCTGAGTTTTTTTTTTCTTTTTTTTTTTTCCGTTGTGCTGACCATCGTTCTTTAAATGACGCTATCCAGAGAAGGACACATAAAGGCGAGCTGTAATGGCCTCATATTCGGCAGGCTCCTCCGGTTTTTTTGTCGGTTTTTTCTCTGGGTTTTTTTTTTTATTTTTTTATTTTTATTTTACGTTGTGCTGACCTTCGTTCTTTAAATGACGCTATCCCGAGAAGGACACATAAAGGCGAGCCGTAATGGCTTCATCTTCGGCAGGCTCCTCCGCTTTTTTTTCGATTTTTTCTCAGAGTTTTTTTTTTTTTTTTTTTTTTTTTAAGTTGTGCTGACCTTCGTTCTTTGAATGACGCTATCCCGAGAAGGACACATAAAGGCGAGCTGTAATGGCCTCATCTTCGGCAGGCTCCTCCGGTTTTTTTTTCGGTTATTTCTCTGAGTTTTTTTTTTTTTTTTTTTTTTTTTTTTTTTTTTTTTTTACGTTGTGCTGACTATCGTTCTTTAAATGTTTAAATGACGCTATCCCGAGAAGGACACCTAAATTTGAGCCGTAATGGCCTCATCTTCGGCAGGCTCCTCCGGTTTTTTTTTTCGGTTATTTCTCTGAGATTTTTTTTTTTTTTTTTTTTACGTTGTGCTGACCTTCGTTCTTTAAATGTTTAAATGACGCTATCCCGAGAAGGACACCTAAATTTGAGCCTTAATGGCCTCATCTTCGGCAGGCTCCTCCGGTTTTTTTTTTCGGTTATTTCTCTGAGATTTTTTTTTTTTTTTTTTTTTTTTTTTTTTTTTACGTTGTGCTGACCTTCGTTCTTTAAATGACGCTATCCCGAGAAGGACACATAAAGGCGAGCTGTAATGGCCTCATCTTCGGCAGGCTCCTCCGGTTTTTTTTTCGGTTATTTCTCTGAGTTTTTTTTTTTTTTTTTTTTTTTTTTTTTTTTTTTTTTTTTTTACGTTGTGCTGACCATCGTTCTTTAAATGTTTAAATGACGCTATCCCGAGAAGGACACCTAAATTTGAGCCGTAATGGCCTCATCTTCGGCAGGCTCCTCCGGTTTTTTTTTTCGGTTATTTCTCTGAGATTTTTTTTTTTTTTTTTTTTTTTACGTTGTGCTGACCTTCGTTCTTTAAATGACGCTATCCCGAGAAGGACACATAAAGGCGAGCTGTAATGGCCTCATCTTCGGCAGGCTCCTCCGGTTTCTTTTCGGTTATTTCTATGAGTTTATTTTTTTTTTTACGTTGTGCTGACCTTCGTTCTTTAAATGACGCTATCCCGAGAAGGACACATAAAGGCGAGCCGTAATGGCCTCATCTTCGGCAGGCTCCTCCGGTTTTTTTTTTTTTTTTTTTTTTTTAACGTTGTGCTGACCTTCGTTCTTTAAATGACGCTATCCCGAGAAGGACACATAAAGGCGAGCCGTAATGGCCTCATCTTCGGCAGGCTCCTCCGGTTTTTTTTTTCGGTTTTTTTATTTTTTTTTTATTTTATTTTATTTTTTTTTACGTTGTGCTGACCTTCGTTCTTTAAATGACGCTATCCCGAGAAGGACACATAAAGGCGAGCTGTAATGGCCTCATCTTCGGCAGGCTCCTCCGGTTTCTTTTCGGTTATTTCTATGAGTTTTTTTTTTTTTTTTTTTTTTACGTTGTGCTGACCTTCGTTCTTTAAATGACGCTATCCCGAGAAGGACACATAAAGGCGAGCCGTAATGGCCTCATCTTTGATGACAAGTCATCCTAGCCCATTTTAGCTAGTCTTTTTCTTTTGTTTTCATTAGAATTATGCACTTTCTTAAGCTACAAGCAAGCTAATTGAGTAGATTTTCATGTTTCCCTTGATTGAACCAACCATATGTGAATTCATGCCATTTCATGAGGTTTTGAACTATATTTGTTGCATATTGTGGAAGATTGAATACCTCATGATTTTGAGCAAAACTTTGATTAGTTTGGTTGATCAATGATAGGTGAAGAAGGCTTGGAGAAAGGTTGAAGCAAAGAGGAATGGCTAGGAGTGAAGAGAGGACAATGGAATAAGTGAAAATTGAACCGGGTTGCATGAAGTTAGCCCCAACGTTAGCCCCCTAACTTGGAGGCTAACGTTGGGCATATGAATCACTCTTTGGAAGTAGCCAACGTTAGCTCCAACGTTAGCCCCCTAACTTGGAGGCTAACGTTGGAACTTGAGAGTTTCTCCCTGGGCTACCAACGTTTGCGCCAACGTTAGCCCCCTAACTTGGAGGCTAACGTTGGCACTTAAATCACAATGGGGGAGTAGGCAACGTTTGCGCCAACGTTAGCCCCCTAACGTGGAGGCTAACGTTGGCACCAATCACACCAAGCAAGGCCAACGTTAGGGTCAAAGTTAGACCCCTAACGTTGGCGCCAACGTCTAAACCAGAAGAATGTGGTTTGCTGATATGAAAAGTTAGGGTCAAAGTTAGACCCCTAACTTTGACCCTAACGTTGAAGACCAACGTTGGCTAACTCCATTTCCGGTTCAATTGGTTCACTTCGGTTCTTCTTCAATCTTCAAGAGCAATCAACCAAGGCCTCTTTCAACCCAATTCCACCAAGAACAAAGGCCCAACTCAAGGCTTGAAGATCATTTTGGAAAGTGTATAAATAGGATAGAATTCAATTTGTTTAGGGAGTTTTTCGGGAGAGTTTTCTTTTAGAGCTTTCCTTTTAGAATTTTCATAAGAGTTTTTGGGAAGCTTTTGTCACTGAGTGAACTTTAATTTCTTGTTTTCATTTGCTTTCAATTTCATTTTACTTTTGTCTTGGATCTTGGATTGGAGAATTGAAGAAATTCTGTTTCAATCTCAATCTTGGATCTCTCTGTTTATTTACTGCTTAATTGAAATTCCGTTTCTGTTACTTACTTCATCTATTCTCTTTGCAATTTACAATTTCCTTGCTATTGTTCTTGTTGGATCTAGGAAGGCATTGAGATCTAGACTTGGTTTTCTAGTCTCTGGGTCCTGAGATCTAAATTCTCATTTCAATTCTCTGTTTAATGCTTTCATTGTTCATTTACTTTGCTGTTATAAGATCCGGTTCAATCCCAACTCCCTTTTCCTCTTCTGTTTGATGCAATTTAGTTTTCCCTTGTTTAAATTCTGCAAATCCTCATCCCAATCCCCTTTACTTTTCAAGCAATTTACATTTCTTGCACTTTAAGATTCTGCGATTTACATTTCTTGCACTTTAAGTTTCTGTCATTTAATTTCTTGTCCTTTAAGTTTCAGCAATTTACTTTCCCGCTCTCTTTAATTTCATGCAATTTACATTCTGCAAATCACAAATCACCCAACCAACACTTGATTCGCTTGACTAAATCAACCACTAAACTAAAGTTGCTCAATCCTTCAATCCCTGTGGGATCGACCTCACTTCCGTGAGTTTTTATTACTTGATACGACCCGGTACACTTGCCGGTTAGTTTTGGGTGTTTTGGTAGAAATTCGTTTCTCATCAAAATATCTCATCAAGTTTTTGGCGCCGTTGCCGGGGATTGATTAGATTGACAATGATTAAGTGAGGTGGTAATCTAGATCAAGCACTTTTTCTTTATTTTTCTTTAACCTTTGATTAACCCACTAACTGTTTGAATTTTTGCTTAAGCTAACTAAAACTTCATTCTAGCAGTAGATTGAAGTATCACTGGTTTGTGTGCTCTTATGTTCTGCTTGTATGTCAGGTACACAAAGAGCCATACCCAATTTTCATGAACAAGACGAAAGAACTCTCAGGAGGTTAAGAAGAGCTGAAAGAGGGAAAAGTATTGTTGGAGAAGAAGAATCTGAGGAAGAATACCACGAGATGGAAGGAGATACATCTAATCCAGGAGAAGGAGTTAATAATCCACCACAACAGAGGAGAGTATTGGCTTCCTATACTTTTGCAAATGCTAGACATTGTGGAAGCAGCATTCTCACCCCTAATGTCAATGCAAATAACTTTGAACTGAAGCCACAACTCATCACATTGGTCCAGAATAACTGCTCATTTGGAGGAGGACCATTGGAGGATCCAAATCAACATCTATCTACCTTCTTGAGGATCTGTGACACTGTCAAATCCAATGGTGTGAATCCTGAGACTTACAAGCTTCTGCTGTTCCCGTTCTCATTAAGGGATAAGGCTGCACAATGGCTTGAAACTTTTCCCCAAGCAAGTATCACTAGTTGGGATGACTTGGTGGCTAAATTTCTAGCCAAATTCTATCCACCCCAGAGAGTCATCAGGCTGAAAACTGAGGTGCAGACATTCACACAATTAGATGCTGAATCCTTGTATGAAGCATGGGAGAGGTACAAAGCCTTAATCAGAAAGTGCCCTCCAGAGATGTTCAATGAATGGGATGTGCTGCAAAATTTCTATGAAGGCCTGACATTGAAATCTCAGGAGGCATTAGATCATTCTGCTGGAGGTTCACTACAACTAATGAAAACTGCTGAGGAAGCTCAGAATCTTGTGGACATGGTGGCCAACAATCAATATTTCTTTGCTCATCAAAGAAGCCGCCAACCATCACAAAGAAGAGGAGTAATGGAACTAGACGGAGTGGATTCAATCCTAGCTCAAAACAAGATGATGCAGCAGCAATTTCAACAACAATTTGAGCAAATGGCTAAGAGGATTGACAGTCTCCAAGTTGCAGCAGTCAACACTAGCCAGCCATCAACCACATGGGGTCAGAGTGAAGAGACTCAAGAGGAGCAACAACAAGAACAAGTCCAGTACATGCACAACCAAAATTCTGGGCCAAATGAAGTATATGGTGACACTTACAACCCTTCTTGGAAGAACCACCCAAACCTTAGGTGGGGAGACAATCACAACCAAAATCAACAACCATGGCAGAGAAACTCAAACCAAAACACTTTAAGAAACAACCAAAACCACAACCAGCAGCAAACCAACCAAAACCCCTACAGAAAACCTCAAAACAACTACTCCAACCCCAACCATTACCAATCTAATAACCAACCCACCAACCAAAATGTCTACCATCCACCATCCACATTTCACAACCCACCACAAGCATCACCTGAATCTCACAGACTCACCAACTTGGAAACCTTGATAGACAAAATGTGGAAACACCAAGAAATGACAACCAAGAACCATGAAGCCTCCATGAAGAGCCTAGAGAGGCAAATTGGGCAAATCTCCAAACAGATTTCTGTTGAGAAATCTTCAAGCTCACTGCCAAGTGACACAATCCCAAATCCTAAGGAAGAATGCAAGGCAATACAATTGAGGAGTGGAAAAGTCTTGGTGAAAAATGAAGAAGCAACCAAGAAGCCAAAGGAAAGTGACAAGAAACAAGCTGAAGAAGAGAAAGTCAATGACAAGAAGGAGGCAGCAAGCAAGCCAACTCAGAATCAAGTTCAAGAAAAAGAAGATCAGCCACAAAAATCAAGAAAGGGAAAGGAAGTAATTGAAGGACCAACTAAGGACCAAAGGCAGGGAAATAACTTCACTCCTCCCTTGCCATACCCTCAGAGGTTCAACAAAGAGATTAATGACAAGCATTTTCACAAATTCCTTGAGATTTTTAAGAAGCTGGAAATCAACATTCCCTTGGCCGAAGCACTTGAGCAAATGCCTCTATATTCCAAGTTTCTGAAGGATCTTATCAACAAGAAAAGAAGTTGGCTTGAAAGGGAAACCATATTACTCACAGAGGAATGCAGTGCTGTAATCCAACGGGGTATTCCACCAAAACTTAAGGATCCGGGAAGCTTTGTAGTCTCATGCACTATTGGCAAGATAATTCTCAACAAGGCCCTCTGTGACCTGGGTGCCAGCATCAACTTAATGCCTCTCTCAATGATGAGAAAACTTGCCATAGAAGAACTTAAACCCACCAGGATGTCGCTAGTCATGGCTGACAGATCAATCAAGACACCTAATGGAATTGTGGAGAATCTGTTAGTAAAGATTGGGGAGTTTATCTTCCCAGCAGATTTTGTAATTTTGGATACCGAAGAAGAAGGAAACGACTCAATCATTCTGGGAAGGCCATTTCTACACACAGCAAGGGCCATCATTGATGTTGAAAAAGGAGAAATGACCTTCAGGGTCCATAATGAACAAATGATTATAAATGTGTTCAAATCAATGCAAAACGCTCCTGAGCAAGAAGATTATGTGAGAGTGGATATGATAGATAGTTTGGTGGAAGAAACTTTGGAAGAAAAGTTTCAAGAGCAAGAAGGAAATCAAGAAACAACAGAGGAACAAGTGGCTGAGACCTTTACTGAGCAATATGAAAGGCAAGATAAGAAAGAAGATGTACGAAGACAAGAATTGAAACCTTTACCCACCCATCTCAAATATGCATTCCTTGGCACATCGGAGAGCCTCCCAGTAATCATTAATTCATCCCTGTCAAAGAAGGAAGAAGGAGAACTTCTTGATGTACTCAAAGCTCACAAAGATGCTTTAGGATGGACCATTGATGATCTGAAGGGAATCAGCCCTGCAGTATGTATGCATAAGATCCTCTTGGAAGATAATTCCAAACCAGTGGTTCAACCACAAAGAAGGCTAAATCCTACAATGAAGGAAGTTGTCCAGAAGGAAGTAATGAAGTTGTGGAATGCAGGGATAATATTCCCAATATCTGACAGCCCATGGGTAAGCCCAGTTCAAGTTGTACCAAAGAAGGGAGGAATGACAGTCATCACTAATGAGAAGAATGAGTTGATCCCTACTAGAACAGTGACTGGGTGGAGAATGTGCATAGATTATAGAAGATTGAATGATGCCACCAGGAAGGATCATTTCCCTCTCCCATTCATTGATCAGATGCTGGAAAGGTTAGCCGGCCATGCCTATTACTGTTTCTTGGACGGATATTCTGGGTATAATCAAATCGTGGTAGACCCCAAGGACCAAGAGAAAACTGCCTTCACATGTCCATTTGGAGTTTTTGCGTATAGGCGGATGCCTTTTGGGCTCTGCAACGCCCCTGCCACATTTCAAAGGTGTATGCTCTCCATTTTTTCTGATATGGTCGAAAAATTTTTAGAAGTCTTCATGGATGACTTCTCTGTTTTTGGTGATAATTTCAATGCTTGCCTAAACCATTTAACTCTTGTCTTGAAACGGTGCCAAGAAACTAATTTGGTTTTAAACTGGGAGAAATGCCATTTTATGGTACCCGAAGGAATTGTTCTTGGCCATAAAGTCTCAAGAAAAGGGATAGAGGTTGATAAGGCAAAAGTTGAGATTATAGAAAAACTCCCTCCACCAATTAATGTGAAATCTGTTAGAAGTTTCTTGGGGCATGCCGGATTTTACAGAAGGTTTATCAAGGACTTTTCAAAAATAGCCAAACCTTTAAGTAATCTGTTAATGCTTGATAACCCTTTTGTTTTTGATGAAAACTGTCAGCATGCATTTGAAACTTTAAAAAATAAACTCACAACAGCACCAATAATCACACCCCCAGATTGGGGATTACCTTTTGAACTCATGTGTGATGCAAGTGACATTGCAATTGGTGCTGTACTTGGGCAAAAGAAGGGGAATTTGCATCATGTCATATATTACGCAAGTAAAGTGTTGAATGAGGCCCAAAGAAATTACACTACAACAGAAAAAGAGTTGCTAGCTGTAGTCTATGCATTTGATAAGTTTAGATCATATCTGATAGGATCGAAGGTTGTAGTTTATACTGATCATGCTGCACTTAAGTATTTGATGTCAAAACAGGATGCTAAACCAAGACTCATCAGGTGGATACTGCTTCTACAAGAATTTGACATTGAAATAAGAGATAGGAAGGGCACTGAAAACCAGGTCGCTGATCATCTGTCAAGACTACCACATGAAACAAATCAAAAAGCATCCCAGCCAATAAATGAAAGCTTCCCAGATGAGCACCTTCTGCAGATCCATCAAGCACCTTGGTTTGCTGACATAGCAAATTACAAAGTGGGAAGGAAGATACCGCAAGAATTCTCTAAGCAACAAGTGAAGAAGTTGATTAAAGAAGCAAGGAAATTTTTATGGGATGAACCCTTCTTATTCAAGAGATGCTCTGATGGAGTGATCAGGAGGTGTATTCCTGAAAGTGAAGTGAGGGACATCTTGTGGCATTGTCATGGTTCAGCTTATGGTGGACACTTTGGCCCAGAAAAAACAGCCGCAAAAATACTACAGAGTGGCTTCTATTGGCCAACTATTTTCAAGGATGCCAGAAGATATGTACACCAATGTAATGAATGCCAGAAAGCAGGAGGATTAACAAGAAGGAATGAGATGCCTCAAAATTTTATCTTAGAATTAGAATTGTTCGATCTGTGGGGAATTGATTTCATGGGGCCTTTTCCTCCTTCCTATTCTTTTAGATACATCCTGGTAGCAGTGGAATATGTCTCAAAATGGGTAGAAGCTATAGCCACAACCACCTGTGATGCACAGATCGTCCTCCAATTCCTCAAAAAGCACATCTTCACTAGGTTTGGAGTGCCCAAAAGTTTTATTAGTGATGGTGGTAGTCACTTTTGCAACAAACAAATGGAGAAACTCCTTCACAAATATGGAGTAATTCACAAAGTAGCCACACCCTACCACCCTCAGACCAACGGCCAAGCTGAACTTGCAAATAGAGAATTAAAGAAGATCCTAGAGAAAACAGTGGGAATCACAAGAAAGGATTGGGCTAGAAAGCTAGAGGATGCACTGTGGGCATATAGGACAGCTTTTAAAACTCCTATTGGCAAGTCACCCTTTCAGCTATTGTATGGCAAATCCTGCCACCTCCCTGTAGAGCTTGAACATAGAGCTTTTTGGGCCACTAAACTCCTCAACCTTGACCCCCAAGCTGCAGGAGAAAAAAGGTTGTTACAACTAAATGAACTGGATGAATTCAGACTGGAAGCTTATGAAAATGCGAAGATATACAAGGAGAAAGCTAAGAAGTGGCATGACAAGAAGATCACAAAGAAGGAATTCAAGCCTGGACAACAAGTACTCCTGTATAATTCAAGGCTTAAAATCTTCCCTGGCAAACTGAAGTCTAAGTGGACTGGCCCATACTTGGTGACAAAGATTTTTCCCTATGGGAATATTGAACTGCTAGATGAGGCAACAAAGAATCAATTCACTGTGAATGGGCACAGAGCAAAGTTGTACTTAGGAGGACAATGGGTTAAGGAAAAAGAGGTTCAACACCTACAGCCCTCTTAAAAAGAATTGAAAGATGTCAAGCTAGTGACAATAAAAGAGCGCTTGTTGGGAGGCAACCCAACCGGAGGTACTTTTCTTTCATAGTTAGTTCAATAAAAAGGTTAAATGAGTAGTATGTATTGCAAGGAGCTAAGTTTGGTGTTTCACACCAAAACATATTAAGGGAGAATGAAGGATTCTAAGTTTGGTGTTCCACCAAAATCTTACTTAAAAGCACATTCTCACTTTCTATATAAAGAGCTACCAGCTCCAAGCAATCTGACAAATCATTTAAGCATTGTCTGTTTCTAGTTTTCAATTTTATTACCTTTAGCGAAGATTTAAGCTTTCACATATGGTTATGGATAAGAAACATGGCAAGAGACTGAGTTTGGTGTTCACACACCAAAGTAAGTTCAAACGCCTACAAGAAAGTCTTGCACACTAACAAATCACATAAGGGCTTGAGAAACAAGCAACTTCCATTAACACTGCAGAAAATCAATCACTCTTATGGGAGGACTACTCACCATTAGCTGAGATGAAAGAAGAAGGAGCCACCAAGAGGTTGTATTGTCATTTAACTCCATCAGTATTGAATTGCTCAAATTTGGAAGTATGAATATGCCCATTTTAACAGAAACTGTTAGTGTAGTATGCATCAATTATGTTTTTGTAGGCTGTTTTTTTTATGTGTTGGCTTGTGTGTTCATTTTCACTTAACAAGAAGTATGTGTTGTCCCCTGCATCTTTAAATTTAATAAAAGAACAGTTTGAATGTGAAGTGAAATGGTCTCTGTTAGTTAGAAGTGGAATAAAAGTAAGTGGTGGTGTGTGTGATTGCATTATAACTCACTTTAGTGAATAAAGAGCTAAGATATCTCCTTCTAAGTAGAGAGTGGCCTATTGTCTATGAATCTCAATTGAATAGAATTCCTTGGTTAGAAAGAAAAACAAAAAAAAGAAAGAAAGAACAAAGAAAGCTAAAAGGTGGCAAAACAAAAGAAAAACAAAAAGAAATAAAGCTGGACACCAATAGCTTGAACTCTGAAATATATGCCTGTGATGTTTTTGTACTAGGATCTGCTTGGATTAGTAAGCTCTTAGGAGTGCCTCAACACTTGGTGACTTGGGTTAACTAACCCGGGATCATCAGCTGAAAATCCACTATCAAGAGCAACCTAACTACAAAGCATTTAGTAGCCCAAAGAGGTGCTGGGCATCAATGTTTTAAGAAGGAATGTGAGCCAAGTGTCTATGGTGAATAATGTGTCAAGTATAAAAAGAAAATGAACTTGCTACACATGACACTCAAATAAAGCTTTTGAATAAAGTAATAGCCAAGGATAAAGGAATAATGAGAGGTCATAGCAGTATGTCACTTGAAACTTGAAGGAAACTTTCTAGGCCTAGGAGTCAATAAGAAGTGAGCATTTGCATATCCACATAAAACCCCATGAACTATCAATAACACTTTGCTAGCATGAACTTCCTCTTCCATTTCATTCTTTCTTCTTAATAAATTCATTTCTTGCTTGGGGACAAGCAAGCTTTAAGTTTGGCGTTGTGATGACAAGTCATCCTAGCCCATTTTAGCTAGTCTTTTTCTTTTGTTTTCATTAGAATTATGCACTTTCTTAAGCTACAAGCAAGCTAATTGAGTAGATTTTCATGTTTCCCTTGATTGAACCAACCATATGTGAATTCATGCCATTTCATGAGGTTTTGAACTATATTTGTTGCATATTGTGGAAGATTGAATACCTCATGATTTTGAGCAAAACTTTGATTAGTTTGGTTGATCAATGATAGGTGAAGAAGGCTTGGAGAAAGGTTGAAGCAAAGAGGAATGGCTAGGAGTGAAGAGAGGACAATGGAATAAGTGAAAATTGAACCGGGTTGCATGAAGTTAGCCCCAACGTTAGCCCCCTAACTTGGAGGCTAACGTTGGGCATATGAATCACTCTTTGGAAGTAGCCAACGTTAGCTCCAACGTTAGCCCCCTAACTTGG
>NC_142435.1:68585000-68612500 GCF_059453495.1 Arachis ipaensis
CTCATCTTCGGCAGGCTCCTCCGGTTTTTTCTTTCGGTTTTTTTTTTTTTTTTTTTTTTACGTTGTGCTGACCTTCGTTCTTTAAATGACGCTATCCCGAGAAGGACACATAAAGGCGAGCTGTAATGGCCTCATCTTCGGCAGGCTCCTCCGGTTTCTTTTCGGTTATTTCTATGAGTTTTTTTTTTTTTTTACGTTGTGCTGACCTTCGTTCTTTAAATGACGCTATCCCGAGAAGGACACATAAAGGCGAGCCGTAATGGCCTCATCTTCGGCAGGCTCCTCCGGTTTTTTTTTTTTTTTTTTTAACGTTGTGCTGACCTTCGTTCTTTAAATGACGCTATCCCGAGAAGGACACATAAAGGCGAGCCGTAATGGCCTCATCTTCGGCAGGCTCCTCCGATTTTTTTTTTCGGTTTTTTTTTTTTATTTTTTTATTTTTTTATTTTTTTATTTTTTATTTTTTTTTTTACGTTGTGCTGACCTTCGTTCTTTAAATGACGCTATCCCGAGAAGGACACATAAAGGCGAGCTGTAATGGCCTCATCTTCGGCAGGCTCCTCCGGTTTCTTTTCGGTTATTTCTATGAGTTTTTTTTTTTTTTTTTTTTTTACGTTGTGCTGACCTTCGTTCTTTAAATGACGCTATCCCGAGAAGGACACATAAAGGCGAGCCGTAATGGCCTCATCTTCGGCAGGCTCCTCCGGTTTTTTTTTTTTTTTTTTTTTTTTACGTTGTGCTGACCTTCTTTCTTTAAATGACGCTATCCCGAGAAGGACACATAAAGGCGAGCCGTAATGGCCTCATCTTCGGCAGGCTCCTCCGTTTTTTTTTTTTTTCGGTTATTTCTCTGAGTTTTTTTTTTTTTTTTTACGTTGTGCTGACCTTCGTTCTTTAAATGACGCTATCCCGAGAAGGACACATAAAGGCGAGCCGTAATGGCCTCATCTTCGGCAGGCTCCTCCGATTTTTTTTTCGGTTATTTCTCTGAGTTTTTTTTTTTTTTTTTTTTTTTTTTTTTTTTTTTTTTTTTTACGTTGTGCTGACCTTCGTTCTTTAAATGACGCTATCCCGAGAAGGACACATAAAGGCGAGCTGTAATGGCCTCATCTTCGGCAGGCTCCTCCGGTTTTTTTTTCGGTTTTCTCTCAGAGTTTTTTTTTTTTTTTTTTTTTTTTTTTTTTTTTGTGCTGACCTTCGTTCTTTAAATGACGCTATCCCGAGAAGGACACATAAAGGCGAGCTGTAATGGCCTCATCTTCGGCAGGCTCCTTCGTTTTTTTTTTTCGGTTTTTTCTCAAGAGTTTTTTTTTTTTTTTTTTTTTTTTTTTTTTTTTTTTTTAACGTTGTGCTGACCTTCGTTCTTTAAATGACGCTATCCCGAGAAGGACACATAAAGGCGAGCCGTAATGTCCTCATCTTCGGCAGGCTCCTCCGGTTTTTTTTTTCGGTTATTTCTCTGAGTTTTTTTTTTTTTTTTTTTTTTTATACGTTGTGCTGACCTTCGTCCTTTAAATGACGCTATCCCGAGAAGGACACATAAAGGCGAGCCGTAATGGCCTCATCTTCGGCAGGCTCCTCCGGTTTTTTTTCGGTTATTTCTCTGAGTTTTTTTTTTTTTTTTTTTTTTTTTTTTTTTTTTTTTACGTTGTGCTGACCTTCGTTGTTTAAATGACGCTATCCCGAGAAGGACACATAAAGGCGAGCCGTAATGTCCTCATCTTCGGCAGGCTCCTCCGGTTTTTTTTTTTCGGTTATTTCTCTGAGTTTTTTTTTTCTTTTTTTTTTTTTCTTTTTTCCGTTGTGCTGACCATCGTTCTTTATATGACGCTATCCAGAGAAGGACACATAAAGGCGAGCTGTAATGGCCTCATCTTCGGCAGGCTCCTCCGGTTTTTTTGTCGGTTTTTTCTCTGGGTTTTTTTTTTTTTTTTTTTATTTACGTTGTGCTGACCTTCGTTCTTTAAATGACGCTATCCCGAGAAGGACACATAAAGGCGAGCTGTAATGGCCTCATCTTCGGCAGGCTCCTCCGGTTTTTTTTTCGGTTTTCTCTCAGAGTTTTTTTTTTTTTTTTTTTTTTTTTTTTTTTTTTTTGTGCTGACCTTCGTTCTTTAAATGACGCTATCCCGAGAAGGACACATAAAGGCGAGCTGTAATGGCCTCATCTTCGGCAGGCTCCTTCGGTTTTTTTTTTCGGTTTTTTCTCAAGAGTTTTTTTTTTTTTTTTTTTTTTTTTTTTTTTTTAACGTTGTGCTGACCTTCGTTCTTTAAATGACGCTATCCCGAGAAGGACACATAAAGGCGAGCCGTAATGTCCTCATTTTCGGCAGGCTCCTCCGGTTTTTTTTTTTTCGGTTATTTCTCTGAGTTTTTTTTTCTTTTTTTTTTTCTTTTTTTTTTTTCCGTTGTGCTGACCATCGTTCTTTAAATGACGCTATCCAGAGAAGGACACATAAAGGCGAGCTGTAATGGCCTCATATTCGGCAGGCTCCTCCGGTTTTTTTGTCGGTTTTTTCTCTGGGTTTTTTTTTTTTTATTTTTTTATTTTTATTTTACGTTGTGCTGACCTTCGTTCTTTAAATGACGCTATCCCGAGAAGGACACATAAAGGCGAGCCGTAATGGCTTAATCTTCGGCAGGCTCCTCCGCTTTTTTTTCGATTTTTTCTCAGAGTTTTTTTTTTTTTTTTTTTTTTAAGTTGTGCTGACCTTCGTTCTTTGAATGACGCTATCCCGAGAAGGACACATAAAGGCGAGCTGTAATGGCCTCATCTTCGGCAGGCTCCTCCGGTTTTTTTTTCGGTTATTTCTCTGAGTTTTTTTTTTTTTTTTTTTTTTTTTTTACGTTGTGCTGACCATCGTTCTTTAAATGACGCTATCCCGAGAAGGACACCTAAATTTGAGCCGTAATGGCCTCATCTTCGGCAGGCTCCTCCGGTTTTTTTTTCGGTTATTTCTCTGAGATTTTTTTTTTTTTTTTTTTACGTTGTGCTGACCTTCGTTCTTTAAATGACGCTATCCCGAGAAGGACACATAAAGGCGAGCTGTAATGGCCTCATCTTCGGCAGGCTCCTCCGGTTTCTTTTCGGTTATTTCTATGAGTTTTTTTTTTTTTTTTTTTTTTTTTTTTTTTTTTTTTTTTTTTTTTACGTTGTGCTGACCTTCGTTCTTTAAATGACGCTATCCCGAGAAGGACACATAAAGGCGAGCCGTAATGGCCTCATCTTCGGCAGGCTCCTCCGGTTTTTTTTTTTTTTTTTTTTAACGTTGTGCTGACCTTCGTTCTTTAAATGACGCTATCCCGAGAAGGACACATAAAGGCGAGCCGTAATGGCCTCATCTTCGGCAGGCTCCTCCGGTTTTTTCTTTCGGTTTTTTTTTTTTTTTTTTTTTTTTTTTTTTTTTTTTTTTTACGTTGTGCTGACCTTCGTTCTTTAAATGACGCTATCCCGAGAAGGACACATAAAGGCGAGCTGTAATGGCCTCATCTTCGGCAGGCTCCTCCGGTTTCTTTTCGGTTATTTCTATGAGTTTTTTTTTTTTTTTTTTTTTTACGTTGTGCTGACCTTCGTTCTTTAAATGACGCTATCCCGAGAAGGACACATAACGGCGAGCCGTAATGGCCTCATCTTCGGCAGGCTCCTCCGGTTTTTTTTTTTTTTTACGTTGTGCTGACCTTCGTTCTTTAAATGACGCTATCCCGAGAAGGACACATAAAGGCGAGCCGTAATGGCCTCATCTTCGGCAGGCTCCTCCGATTTTTTTTTCGGTTATTTCTCTGAGTTTTTTTTTTTTTTTTTTTTTTTTTTATTTACGTTGTGCTGACCTTCGTTCTTTAAATGACGCTATCCCGAGAAGGACACATAAAGGCGAGCTGTAATGGCCTCATCTTCGGCAGGCTCCTCCGGTTTTTTTTTCGGTTATTTCTCTGAGTTTTTTTTTTTTTTTTTTTTTTTTTTTTTTTTTTTATACGTTGTGCTGACCTTCGTCCTTTAAATGACGCTATCCCGAGAAGGACACATAAAGGCGAGCCGTAATGGCCTCATCTTCGGCAGGCTCCTCCGGTTTTTTTTCGGTTATTTCTCTGAGTTTTTTTTTTTTTTTTTTTTTTTTTTTTTTTTTTTTTTTACGTTGTGCTGACCTTCGTTCTTTAAATGACGCTATCCCGAGAAGGACACATAAAGGCGAGCCGTAATGTCCTCATCTTCAGCAGGCTCCTCCGGTTTTTTTTTTTTCGGTTATTTCTCTGAGTTTTTTTTTTTTTTTTTTTTACGTTGTGCTGACCTTCGTTCTTTAAATGACGCTATCCCGAGAAGGACACATAAAGGCGAGCCGTAATGGCCTCATCTTCGGCAGGCTCCTCCGATTTTTTTTCGGTTATTTCTCTGAGTTTTTTTTTTTTTTTTTTTTTTTTTATTTACGTTGTGCTGACCTTCGTTCTTTAAATGACGCTATCCCGAGAAGGACACATAAAGGCGAGCTGTAATGGCCTCATCTTCGGCAGGCTCCTCCGGTTTTTTTTTCGGTTATTTCTCTGAGTTTTTTTTTTTTTTTTATACGTTGTGCTGACCTTCGTCCTTTAAATGACGCTATCCCGAGAAGGACACATAAAGGCGAGCCGTAATGGCCTCATCTTCGGCAGGCTCCTCCGGTTTTTTTTCGGTTATTTCTCTGAGTTTTTTTTTTTTTTTTTTTTTTTTTTTTTTTTTTTTTTTTTTTTTTACGTTGTGCTGACCTTCGTTCTTTAAATGACGCTATCCCGAGAAGGACACATAAAGGCGAGCCGTAATGTCCTCATCTTCAGCAGGCTCCTCCGGTTTTTTTTTTTTCGGTTATTTCTCTGAGTTTTTTTTTTTTTTTTTTTACGTTGTGCTGACCTTCGTTCTTTAAATGACGCTATCCCGAGAAGGACACATAAAGGCGAGCCGTAATGGCCTCATCTTCGGCAGGCTCCTCCGATTTTTTTTCCGGTTATTTCTCTGAGTTTTTTTTTTTTTTTTTTTTTTTTTTTTATTTACGTTGTGCTGACCTTCGTTCTTTAAATGACGCTATCCCGAGAAGGACACATAAAGGCGAGCTGTAATGGCCTCATCTTCGGCAGGCTCCTTCGGTTTTTTTTTTCGGTTTTTTCTCAAGAGTTTTTTTTTTTTTTTTTTTTTTTTTTTTTTTTTTTTTTTACGTTGTGCTGACCTTCGTTCTTTAAATGACGCTATCCCGAGAAGGACACATAAAGGCGAGCCGTAATGGCCTCATCTTCGGCAGGCTCCTCCGGTTTTTTTTTTTTTTTTAACGTTGTGCTGTCCTTCGTTCTTTAAATGACGCTATCCCGAGAAGGACACATAAAGGCGAGCCGTAATGGCCTCATCTTCGGCAGGCTCCTCCGGTTTTTTTTTGTCGGTTTTTTTTTTTTTTTTTTTTTTTTTTTACGTTGTGCTGACCTTCGTTCTTTAAATGACGCTATCCCGAGAAGGACACATAAAGGCGAGCTGTAATGGCCTCATCTTCGGCAGGCTCCTCCGGTTTCTTTTCGGTTATTTCTATGAGTTTTTTTTTTTTTTTTTTTTTTTTTTTTTTTTTTTTTTTTACGTTGTGCTGACCTTCGTTCTTTAAATGACGCTATCCCGAGAAGGACACATAAAGGCGAGCCGTAATGGCCTCCTCTTCGGCAGGCTCCTCCGGTTTTTTTTTTTTTTTTACGTTGTGCTGACCTTCGTTCTTTAAATGACGCTATCCCGAGAAGGACACATAAAGGCGAGCCGTAATGGCCTCATCTTCGGCAGGCTCCTCCGGTTTTTTTTTTTCGGTTATTTCTCTGAGTTTTTTTTTTTTTTTTTTACGTTGTGCTGACCTTCGTTCTTTAAATGACGCTATCCCGAGAAGGACACATAAAGGCGAGCCGTAATGGCCTCATCTTCGGCAGGCTCCTCCGATTTTTTTTTCGGTTATTTCTCTGAGTTTTTTTTTTTTTTTTTTTTTTATTTACGTTGTGCTGACCTTCGTTCTTTAAATGACGCTATCCCGAGAAGGACACATAAAGGCGAGCTGTAATGGCCTCATCTTCGGCAGGCTTCTCCGGTTTTTTTTTCGGTTTTCTCTCAGAGTTTTTTTTTTTTTTTTTTTGTGCTGACCTTCGTTCTTTAAATGACGCTATCCCGAGAAGGACACATAAAGGCGAGCTGTAATGGCCTCATCTTCGGCAGGCTCCTTCGGTTTTTTTTTTCGGTTTTTTCTCAAGAGTTTTTTTTTTTTTTTTTTTTTTTTTTAACGTTGTGCTGACCTTCGTTCTTTAAATGACGCTATCCCGAGAAGGACACATAAAGGCGAGCTGTAATGGCCTCATATTCGGCAGGCTCCTCCGGTTTTTTTGTCGGTTTTTTCTCTGGGTTTTTTTTTTTATTTTTTTATTTTTATTTTACGTTGTGCTGACCTTCGTTCTTTAAATGACGCTATCCCGAGAAGGACACATAAAGGCGAGCCGTAATGGCTTCATCTTCGGCAGGCTCCTCCGCTTTTTTTTCGATTTTTTCTCAGAGTTTTTTTTTTTTTTTTTTTTGTGCTGACCTTCGTTCTTTGAATGACGCTATCCCGAGAAGGACACATAAAGGCGAGCTGTAATGGCCTCATCTTCGGCAGGCTCCTCCGGTTTTTTTTTCGGTTATTTCTCTGAGTTTTTTTTTTTTTTTTTTTTTTACGTTGTGCTGACCATCGTTCTTTAAATGTTTAAATGACGCTATCCCGAGAAGGACACCTAAATTTGAGCCGTAATGGCCTCATCTTCGGCAGGCTCCTCCGGTTTTTTTTTTCGGTTATTTCTCTGAGATTTTTTTTTTTTTTTTTTTTTTTTTTTTTTTTTACGTTGTGCTGACCTTCGTTCTTTAAATGACGCTATCCCGAGAAGGACACATAAAGGCGAGCTGTAATGGCCTCATCTTCGGCAGGCTCCTCCGGTTTTTTTTTCGGTTATTTCTCTGAGTTTTTTTTTTTTTTTTTTTTTTTTTTTTTTTTTTTTTTTTTATACGTTGTGCTGACCTTCGTCCTTTAAATGACGCTATCCCGAGAAGGACACATAAAGGCGAGCCGTAATGGCCTCATCTTCGGCAGGCTCCTCCGGTTTTTTTTCGGTTATTTCTCTGAGTTTTTTTTTTTTTTTTTTTTTTTTTTTTTTACGTTGTGCTGACCTTCGTTCTTTATATGACGCTATCCCGAGAAGGACACATAAAGGCGAGCCGTAATGTCCTCATCTTCAGCAGGCTCCTCCGGTTTTTTTTTTTTCGGTTATTTCTCTGAGTTTTTTTTTTTTTTTTTACGTTGTGCTGACCTTCGTTCTTTAAATGACGCTATCCCGAGAAGGACACATAAAGGCGAGCCGTAATGGCCTCATCTTCGGCAGGCTCCTCCGATTTTTTTTCCGGTTATTTCTCTGAGTTTTTTTTTTTTTTTTTTTTTTTTTTTTTTTTTTTATTTACGTTGTGCTGACCTTCGTTCTTTAAATGACGCTATCCCGAGAAGGACACATAAAGGCGAGCTGTAATGGCCTCATCTTCGGCAGGCTCCTTCGGTTTTTTTTTTCGGTTTTTTCTCAAGAGTTTTTTTTTTTTTTTTTTTTTTTTTTTTTTTTTTTTTTTACGTTGTGCTGACCTTCGTTCTTTAAATGACGCTATCCCGAGAAGGACACATAAAGGCGAGCCGTAATGGCCTCATCTTCGGCAGGCTCCTCCGGTTTTTTTTTTTTTTTTAACGTTGTGCTGACCTTCGTTCTTTATGACGCTATCCCGAGAAGGACACATAAAGGCGAGCCGTAATGGCCTCATCTTCGGCAGGCTCCTCCGGTTTTTTTTTTCTGTTTTTTTTTTTTTTTTTTTTTTTTTTTTACGTTGTGCTGACCTTCGTTCTTTAAATGACGCTATCCCGAGAAGGACACATAAAGGCGAGCTGTAATGGCCTCATCTTCGGCAGGCTCCTCCGGTTTCTTTTCGGTTATTTCTATGAGTTTTTTTTTTTTTTTTTTTACGTTGTGCTGACCTTCGTTCTTTAAATGACGCTATCCCGAGAAGGACACATAAAGGCGAGCCGTAATGGCCTCATCTTCGGCAGGCTCCTCCGGTTTTTTTTTTTTTTTACGTTGTGCTGACCTTCGTTCTTTAAATGACGCTATCCCGAGAAGGACACATAAAGGCGAGCCGTAATGGCCTCATCTTCGGCAGGCTCCTCCGGTTTTTTTTTTTCGGTTATTTCTCTGAGTTTTTTTTTTTTTTTTACGTTGTGCTGACCTTCGTTCTTTAAATGACGCTATCCCGAGAAGGACACATAAAGGCGAGCCGTAATGGCCTCATCTTCGGCAGGCTCCTCCGATTTTTTTTTCGGTTATTTCTCTGAGTTTTTTTTTTTTTTTTTTTTTTTTTTTTTTTTATTTACGTTGTGCTGACCTTCGTTCTTTAAATGACGCTATCCCGAGAAGACACATAAAGGCGAGCTGTAATGGCCTCATCTTCGGCAGGCTCCTTCGGTTTTTTTTTTCGGTTTTTTCTCAAGAGTTTTTTTTTTTTTTTTTTTTTTTTTTTTTTTTTTTTACGTTGTGCTGACCTTCGTTCTTTAAATGACGCTATCCCGAGAAGGACACATAAAGGCGAGCCGTAATGGCCTCATCTTCGGCAGGCTCCTCCGGTTTTTTTTTTTTTTTTAACGTTGTGCTGTCCTTCGTTCTTTAAATGACGCTATCCCGAGAAGGACACATAAAGGCGAGCCGTAATGGCCTCATCTTCGGCAGGCTCCTCCGGTTTTTTTTTTTTTTTTTTTTTTTTTTTACGTTGTGCTGACCTTCGTTCTTTAAATGACGCTATCCCGAGAAGGACACATAAAGGCGAGCTGTAATGGTCTCATCTTCGGCAGGCTCCTCCGGTTTCTTTTCGGTTATTTCTATGAGTTTTTTTTTTTTTTTTTTTTTTTTTTTTTTTTTTTTTTACGTTGTGCTGACCTTCGTTCTTTAAATGACGCTATCCCGAGAAGGACACATAAAGGCGAGCCGTAATGGCCTCCTCTTCGGCAGGCTCCTCCGGTTTTTTTTTTTTTTTTACGTTGTGCTGACCTTCGTTCTTTAAATGACGCTATCCCGAGAAGGACACATAAAGGCGAGCCGTAATGGCCTCATCTTCGGCAGGCTCCTCCGGTTTTTTTTTTTCGGTTATTTCTCTGAGTTTTTTTTTTTTTTTTTTTACGTTGTGCTGACCTTCGTTCTTTAAATGACGCTATCCCGAGAAGGACACATAAAGGCGAGCCGTAATGGCCTCATCTTCGGCAGGCTCCTCCGATTTTTTTTTCGGTTATTTCTCTGAGTTTTTTTTTTTTTTTTTTTTTTTATTTACGTTGTGCTGACCTTCGTTCTTTAAATGACGCTATCCCGAGAAGGACACATAAAGGCGAGCTGTAATGGCCTCATCTTCGGCAGGCTTCTCCGGTTTTTTTTTCGGTTTTCTCTCAGAGTTTTTTTTTTTTTTTTTTTGTGCTGACCTTCGTTCTTTAAATGACGCTATCCCGAGAAGGACACATAAAGGCGAGCTGTAATGGCCTCATCTTCGGCAGGCTCCTTCGGTTTTTTTTTTCGGTTTTTTCTCAAGAGTTTTTTTTTTTTTTTTTTTTTTTTTTAACGTTGTGCTGACCTTCGTTCTTTAAATGACGCTATCCCGAGAAGGACACATAAAGGCGAGCTGTAATGGCCTCATATTCGGCAGGCTCCTCCGGTTTTTTTGTCGGTTTTTTCTCTGGGTTTTTTTTTTATTTTTTTATTTTTATTTTACGTTGTGCTGACCTTCGTTCTTTAAATGACGCTATCCCGAGAAGGACACATAAAGGCGAGCCGTAATGGCTTCATCTTCGGCAGGCTCCTCCGCTTTTTTTTCGATTTTTTCTCAGAGTTTTTTTTTTTTTTTTTTTTTGTGCTGACCTTCGTTCTTTGAATGACGCTATCCCGAGAAGGACACATAAAGGCGAGCTGTAATGGCCTCATCTTCGGCAGGCTCCTCCGGTTTTTTTTTCGGTTATTTCTCTGAGTTTTTTTTTTTTTTTTTTTTTACGTTGTGCTGACCATCGTTCTTTAAATGTTTAAATGACGCTATCCCGAGAAGGACACCTAAATTTGAGCCGTAATGGCCTCATCTTCGGCAGGCTCCTCCGGTTTTTTTTTTCGGTTATTTCTCTGAGATTTTTTTTTTTTTTTTTTTTTTTTTTTTTACGTTGTGCTGACCTTCGTTCTTTAAATGACGCTATCCCGAGAAGGACACATAAAGGCGAGCTGTAATGGCCTCATCTTCGGCAGGCTCCTCCGGTTTTTTTTTCGGTTATTTCTCTGAGTTTTTTTTTTTTTTTTTTTTTTTTTTTTTTTTTTTTTTTATACGTTGTGCTGACCTTCGTCCTTTAAATGACGCTATCCCGAGAAGGACACATAAAGGCGAGCCGTAATGGCCTCATCTTCGGCAGGCTCCTCCGGTTTTTTTTCGGTTATTTCTCTGAGTTTTTTTTTTTTTTTTTTTTTTTTTTTTTTTTTTTTTTTTTTTTTTACGTTGTGCTGACCTTCGTTCTTTAAATGACGCTATCCCGAGAAGGACACATAAAGGCGAGCCGTAATGTCCTCATCTTCAGCAGGCTCCTCCGGTTTTTTTTTTTTCGGTTATTTCTCTGAGTTTTTTTTTTTTTTTTTTTACGTTGTGCTGACCTTCGTTCTTTAAATGACGCTATCCCGAGAAGGACACATAAAGGCGAGCCGTAATGGCCTCATCTTCGGCAGGCTCCTCCGATTTTTTTTCCGGTTATTTCTCTGAGTTTTTTTTTTTTTTTTTTTTTTTTTTTTTTTTTTTTATTTACGTTGTGCTGACCTTCGTTCTTTAAATGACGCTATCCCAAGAAGGACACATAAAGGCGAGCTGTAATGGCCTCATCTTCGGCAGGCTCCTTCGGTTTTTTTTTTCGGTTTTTTCTCAAGAGTTTTTTTTTTTTTTTTTTTTTTTTTTTTTTTTTTTTTTTTTTTTTTTTTTTTTTTTTTTTTTTTTTTTTTTTTTTTTTTTTTTTTACGTTGTGCTGACCTTCGTTCTTTAAATGACGCTATCCCGAGAAGGACACATAAAGGCGAGCCGTAATGGCCTCATCTTCGGCAGGCTCCTCCGGTTTTTTTTTTTTTTTTAACGTTGTGCTGACCTTCGTTCTTTAAATGACGCTATCCCGAGAAGGACACATAAAGGCGAGCCGTAATGGCCTCATCTTCGGCAGGCTCCTCCGGTTTTTTTTTTCGGTTTTTTTTTTTTTTTTTTTTTTTTTACGTTGTGCTGACCTTCGTTCTTTAAATGACGCTATCCCGAGAAGGACACATAAAGGCGAGCTGTAATGGCCTCATCTTCGGCAGGCTCCTCCGGTTTCTTTTCGGTTATTTCTATGAGTTTTTTTTTTTTTTTTTTTTACGTTGTGCTGACCTTCGTTCTTTAAATGACGCTATCCCGAGAAGGACACATAAAGGCGAGCCGTAATGGCCTCATCTTCGGCAGGCTCCTCCGGTTTTTTTTTTTTTTTACGTTGTGCTGACCTTCGTTCTTTAAATGACGCTATCCCGAGAAGGACACATAAAGGCGAGCCGTAATGGCCTCATCTTCGGCAGGCTCCTCCGGTTTTTTTTTTTCGGTTATTTCTCTGAGTTTTTTTTTTTTTTTTTACGTTGTGCTGACCTTCGTTCTTTAAATGACGCTATCCCGAGAAGGACACATAAAGGCGAGCCGTAATGGCCTCATCTTCGGCAGGCTCCTCCGATTTTTTTTTCGGTTACTTCTCTGAGTTTTTTTTTTTTTTTTTTTTTTTTTTTTTTTTATTTACGTTGTGCTGACCTTCGTTCTTTAAATGACGCTATCCCGAGAAGGACACATAAAGGCGAGCTGTAATGGCCTCATCTTCGGCAGGCTCCTTCGGTTTTTTTTTTCGGTTTTTTCTCAAGAGTTTTTTTTTTTTTTTTTTTTTTTTTTTTTTTTTTTTTTTTTTACGTTGTGCTGACCTTCGTTCTTTAAATGACGCTATCCCGAGAAGGACACATAAAGGCGAGCCGTAATGGCCTCATCTTCGGCAGGCTCCTCCGGTTTTTTTTTTCGGTTATTTCTCTGAGTTTTTTTTTTTTTTTTTTACGTTGTGCTGACCTTCGTTCTTTAAATGACGCTATCCCGAGAAGGACACATAAAGGCGAGCCGTAATGGCCTCATCTTCGGCAGGCTCCTCCGATTTTTTTTTCGGTTATTTCTCTGAGTTTTTTTTTTTTTTTTTTTTTATTTTTTTATTTACGTTGTGCTGACCTTCGTTCTTTAAATGACGCTATCCCGAGAAGGACACATAAAGGCGAGCCGTAATGTCCTCATCTTCGGCAGGCTCCTCCGGTTTTTTTTTTTTCGGTTATTTCTCTGAGTTTTTTTTTTTTTTTTTTTACGTTGTGCTGACCTTCGTTCTTTAAATGACGCTATCCCGAGAAGGACACATAAAGGCGAGCCGTAATGGCCTCATCTTCGGCAGGCTCCTCCGATTTTTTTTCCGGTTATTTCTCTGAGTTTTTTTTTTTTTTTTTTTTTTTTTTTTTTTTTTATTTACATTGTGCTGACCTTCGTTCTTTAAATGACGCTATCCCGAGAAGGACACATAAAGGCGAGCTGTAATGGCCTCATCTTCGGCAGGCTCCTTCGGTTTTTTTTTTCGGTTTTTTCTCAAGAGTTTTTTTTTTTTTTTTTTTTTTTTTACGTTGTGCTGACCTTCGTTCTTTAAATGACGCTATCCCGAGAAGGACACATAAAGGCGAGCCGTAATGGCCTCATCTTCGGCAGGCTCCTCCGGTTTTTTTTTTTTTTTTTTTTTTTAACGTTGTGCTGACCTTCGTTCTTTAAATGACGCTATCCCGAGAAGGACACATAAAGGCGAGCCGTAATGGCCTCATCTTCGGCAGGCTCCTCCGGTTTTTTTTTTCGGTTTTTTTTTTTTTTTTTTTTTTTTTTTTTTTTTTTTTTTTTACGTTGTGCTGACCTTCGTTCTTTAAATGACGCTATCCCGAGAAGGACACATAAAGGCGAGCTGTAATGGCCTCATCTTCGGCAGGCTCCTTCGGTTTTTTTTTTCGGTTTTTTCTCAAGAGTTTTTTTTTTTTACGTTGTGCTGACCTTCGTTCTTTAAATGACGCTATCCCGAGAAGGACACATAAAGGCGAGCCGTAATGGCCTCCTCTTCGGCAGGCTCCTCCGGTTTTTTTTTTTTTTTTACGTTGTGCTGACCTTCGTTCTTTAAATGACGCTATCCCGAGAAGGACACATAAAGGCGAGCTGTAATGGCCTCATCTTCGGCAGGCTCCTCCGGTTTCTTTTCGGTTATTTCTATGAGTTTTTTTTTTTTTTTTTTTTTTTTTTTTTTTACGTTGTGCTGACCTTCGTTCTTTAAATGACGCTATCCCGAGAAGGACACATAAAGGCGAGCCGTAATGGCCTCCTCTTCGGCAGGCTCCTCCGGTTTTTTTTTTTTTTTTACGTTGTGCTGACCTTCGTTCTTTAAATGACGCTATCCCGAGAAGGACACATAAAGGCGAGCCGTAATGGCCTCATCTTCGGCAGGCTCTTCCGGTTTTTTTTTTTCGGTTATTTCTCTGAGTTTTTTTTTTTTTTTTTTACGTTGTGCTGACCTTCGTTCTTTAAATGACGCTATCCCGAGAAGGACACATAAAGGCGAGCCGTAATGGCCTCATCTTCGGCAGGCTCCTCCGATTTTTTTTTCGGTTATTTCTCTGAGTTTTTTTTTTTTTTTATTTACGTTGTGCTGACCTTCGTTCTTTAAATGACGCTATCCCGAGAAGGACACATAAAGGCGAGCTGTAATGGCCTCATCTTCGGCAGGCTCCTCCGGTTTTTTTTCGGTTTTCTCTCAGAGTTTTTTTTTTTTTTTTTTTTTGCTGACCTTCGTTCTTTAAATGACGCTATCCCAAGAAGGACACATAAAGGCGAGCTGTAATGGCCTCATCTTCGGCAGGCTCCTTCGGTTTTTTTTTTCGGTTTTTTCTCAAGAGTTTTTTTTTTTTTTTTTTTTTTTTTTTTTTTTTTTTAACGTTGTGCTGACCTTCGTTCTTTAAATGACGCTATCCCGAGAAGGACACATAAAGGCGAGCCGTAATGTCCTCATCTTCGGCAGGCTCCTCCGGTTTTTTTTTTCGGTTATTTCTCTGAGTTTTTTTTTTCTTTTTTTTTTCCTTTTTTTTTTTTCCGTTGTGCTGACCATCGTTCTTTAAATGACGCTATCCAGAGAAGGACACATAAAGGCGAGCTGTAATGGCCTCATATTCGGCAGGCTCCTCCGGTTTTTTTGTCGGTTTTTTCTCTGGGTTTTTTTTTTTATTTTTTTATTTTTATTTTACGTTGTGCTGACCTTCGTTCTTTAAATGACGCTATCCCGAGAAGGACACATAAAGGCGAGCCGTAATGGCTTCATCTTCGGCAGGCTCCTCCGCTTTTTTTTCGATTTTTTCTCAGAGTTTTTTTTTTTTTTTTTTTTTTTTTTTTTTTTTTGTGTGCTGACCTTCGTTCTTTGAATGACGCTATCCCGAGAAGGACACATAAAGGCGAGCTGTAATGGCCTCATCTTCGGCAGGCTCCTCCGGTTTTTTTTTCGGTTATTTCTCTGAGTTTTTTTTTTTTTTTTTTTTTACGTTGTGCTGACCATCGTTCTTTAAATGTTTAAATGACGCTATCCCGAGAAGGACACCTAAATTTGAGCCGTAATGGCCTCATCTTCGGCAGGCTCCTCCGGTTTTTTTTTTCGGTTATTTCTCTGAGATTTTTTTTTTTTTTTTTTTTTTTTTTACGTTGTGCTGACCTTCGTTCTTTAAATGACGCTATCCCGAGAAGGACACATAAAGGCGAGCTGTAATGGCCTCATCTTCGGCAGGCTCCTCCGGTTTTTTTTTCGGTTATTTCTCTGAGTTTTTTTTTTTTTTTTTTTTTTTTTTTTTTTTTTATATACGTTGTGCTGACCTTCGTCCTTTAAATGACGCTATCCCGAGAAGGACACATAAAGGCGAGCCGTAATGGCCTCATCTTCGGCAGGCTCCTCCGGTTTTTTTTCGGTTATTTCTCTGAGTTTTTTTTTTTTTTTTTTTTTTTTTTTTTTTTTTTTTTTTTTTTTTTTTTTTTTTTTACGTTGTGCTGACCTTCGTTCTTTAAATGACGCTATCCCGAGAAGGACACATAAAGGCGAGCCGTAATGTCCTCATCTTCGGCAGGCTCCTCCGGTTTTTTTTTTTTCGGTTATTTCTCTGAGTTTTTTTTTTTTTTTTTTACGTTGTGCTGACCTTCGTTCTTTAAATGACGCTATCCCGAGAAGGACACATAAAGGCGAGCTGTAATGGCCTCATCTTCGGCAGGCTCCTCCGGTTTTTTTTTCGGTTATTTCTCTGAGTTTTTTTTTTTTTTTTTTTTTTTTTTTTTATATACGTTGTGCTGACCTTCGTCCTTTAAATGACGCTATCCCGAGAAGGACACATAAAGGCGAGCCGTAATGGCCTCATCTTCGGCAGGCTCCTCCGGTTTTTTTTCGGTTATTTCTCTGAGTTTTTTTTTTTTTTTTTTTTTTTTTTTTTTTTTTTTTTTTTTTTTTTTTTTTTTTTTTTTTTTTTTTTTTACGTTGTGCTGACCTTCGTTCTTTAAATGACGCTATCCCGAGAAGGACACATAAAGGCGAGCCGTAATGTCCTCATCTTCGGCAGGCTCCTCCGGTTTTTTTTTTTTCGGTTATTTCTCTGAGTTTTTTTTTTTTTTTTTTACGTTGTGCTGACCTTCGTTCTTTAAATGACGCTATCCCGAGAAGGACACATAAAGGCGAGCTGTAATGGCCTCATCTTCGGCAGGCTCCTCCGGTTTTTTTTTCGGTTATTTCTCTGAGTTTTTTTTTTTTTTTTTTTTTTTTTTTTTTTTTTTATATACGTTGTGCTGACCTTCGTCCTTTAAATGACGCTATCCCGAGAAGGACACATAAAGGCGAGCCGTAATGGCCTCATCTTCGGCAGGCTCCTCCGGTTTTTTTTCGGTTATTTCTCTGAGTTTTTTTTTTTTTTTTTTTTTTTTTTTTTTTTTTTTTTTTTTTTTTTTTTTTTTTTTTTTTTACGTTGTGCTGACCTTCGTTTTTTAAATGACGCTATCCCGAGAAGGACACATAAAGGCGAGCCGTAATGGCCTCATCTTCGGCAGGCTCCTCCGATTTTTTTTTCGGTTATTTCTCTGAGTTTTTTTTTTTTTTTTTTTTATTTTTTTATTTACGTTGTGCTGACCTTCGTTCTTTAAATGACGCTATCCCGAGAAGGACACATAAAGGCGAGCCGTAATGTCCTCATCTTCGGCAGGCTCCTCCGGTTTTTTTTTTTCGGTTATTTCTCTGAGTTTTTTTTTTTTTTTTTTTTTTACGTTGTGCTGACCTTCGTTCTTTAAATGACGCTATCCCGAGAAGGACACATAAAGGCGAGCCGTAATGGCCTCATCTTCGGCAGGCTCCTCCGATTTTTTTTCCGGTTATTTCTCTGAGTTTTTTTTTTTTTTTTTTTTTTTTTTTTTATTTACGTTGTGCTGACCTTCGTTCTTTAAATGACGCTATCCCGAGAAGGACACATAAAGGCGAGCTGTAATGGCCTCATCTTCGGCAGGCTCCTTCGGTTTTTTTTTTCGGTTTTTTCTCAAGAGTTTTTTTTTTTTTTTTTTTTTTTTTTTTTTTTTTTTTTTTTTTTTTTACGTTGTGCTGACCTTCGTTCTTTAAATGACGCTATCCCGAGAAGGACACATAAAGGCGAGCCGTAATGGCCTCATCTTCGGCAGGCTCCTCCGGTTTTTTTTTTTTTTTTTTTTTTTTTAACGTTGTGCTGACCTTCGTTCTTTAAATGACGCTATCCCGAGAAGGACACATAAAGGCGAGCCGTAATGGCCTCATCTTCGGCAGGCTCCTCCGGTTTTTTTTTTCGGTTTTTTTTTTTTTTTTTTTTTTTTTTACGTTGTGCTGACCTTCGTTCTTTAAATGACGCTATCCCGAGAAGGACACTGATGAGATATTTTGATGAGAAACGAATTTCTACCAAAACACCCAAAACTAACCGGCAAGTGTACCGGGTCGTATCAAGTAATAAAAACTCACGGAAGTGAGGTCGATCCCACAGGGATTGAAGGATTGAGCAATTTTAGTTTAGTGGTTGATTTAGTCAAGCGAATCAAGTGTTGGTTGGGTGATTTGTGATTTGCAGAATGTAAATTGCATGAAATTAAAGAGAGCGGGAAAGTAAATTGCTGAAACTTAAAGGACAAGAAATTAAATGACAGAAACTTAAAGTGCAAGAAATGTAAATCGCAGAATCTTAAAGTGCAAGAAATGTAAATTGCTTGAAAAGTAAAGGGGATTGGGATGAGGATTTGCAGAATTTAAACAAGGGAAAACTAAATTGCATCAAACAGAAGAGGAAAAGGGAGTTGGGATTGAACCGGATCTTATAACAGCAAAGTAAATGAACAATGAAAGCATTAAACAGAGAATTGAAATGAGAATTTAGATCTCAGGACCCAGAGACTAGAAAACCAAGTCTAGATCTCAATGCCTTCCTAGATCCAACAAGAACAATAGCAAGGAAATTGTAAATTGCAAAGAGAATAGATGAAGTAAGTAACAGAAACGGAATTTCAATTAAGCAGTAAATAAACAGAGAGATCCAAGATTGAGATTGAAACAGAATTTCTTCAATTCTCCAATCCAAGATCCAAGACAAAAGTAAAATGAAATTGAAAGCAAATGAAAACAAGAAATTAAAGTTCACTCAGTGACAAAAGCTTCCCAAAAACTCTTATGAAAATTCTAAAAGGAAAGCTCTAAAAGAAAACTCTCCCGGAAAAGCTCCCTAAACAAATTGAATTCTATCCTATTTATACACTTTCCAAAATGATCTTCAAGCCTTGAGTTGGGCCTTTGTTCTTGGTGGAATTGGGTTGAAAGAGGCCTTGGTTGATTGCTCTTGAAGATTGAAGAAGAACCGAAGTGAACCAATTGAACCGGAAATGGAGTTAGCCAACGTTGGTCTTCAACGTTAGGGTCAAAGTTAGGGGTCTAACTTTGACCCTAACTTTTCATATCAGCAAACCACATTCTTCTGGTTTAGACGTTGGCGCCAACGTTAGGGGTCTAACTTTGACCCTAACGTTGGCCTTGCTTGGTGTGATTGGTGCCAACGTTAGCCTCCACGTTAGGGGGCTAACGTTGGCGCAAACGTTGCCTACTCCCCCATTGTGATTTAAGTGCCAACGTTAGCCTCCAAGTTAGGGGGCTAACGTTGGCGCAAACGTTGGTAGCCCAGGGAGAAACTCTCAAGTTCCAACGTTAGCCTCCAAGTTAGGGGGCTAACGTTGGAGCTAACGTTGGCTACTTCCAAAGAGTGATTCATATGCCCAACGTTAGCCTCCAAGTTAGGGGGCTAACGTTGGGGCTAACTTCATGCAACCCGGTTCAATTTTCACTTATTCCATTGTCCTCTCTTCACTCCTAGCCATTCCTCTTTGCTTCAACCTTTCTCCAAGCCTTCTTCACCTATCATTGATCAACCAAACTAATCAAAGTTTTGCTCAAAATCATGAGGTATTCAATCTTCCACAATATGCAACAAATATAGTTCAAAACCTCATGAAATGGCATGAATTCACATATGGTTGGTTCAATCAAGGGAAACATGAAAATCTACTCAATTAGCTTGCTTGTAGCTTAAGAAAGTGCATAATTCTAATGAAAACAAAAGAAAAAGACTAGCTAAAATGGGCTAAGATGACTTGTCATCAGACACATAAAGGCGAGCTGTAATGGCCTCATCTTCGGCAGGCTCCTTCGGTTTTTTTTTTCGGTTTTTTCTCAAGAGTTTTTTTTTTTTTACGTTGTGCTGACCTTCGTTCTTTAAATGACGCTATCCCGAGAAGGACACATAAAGGCGAGCCGTAATGGCCTCCTCTTCGGCAGGCTCCTCCGGTTTTTTTTTTTTTTTTACGTTGTGCTGACCTTCGTTCTTTAAATGACGCTATCCCGAGAAGGACACATAAAGGCGAGCTGTAATGGCCTCATCTTCGGCAGGCTCCTCCGGTTTCTTTTCGGTTATTTCTATGAGTTTTTTTTTTTTTTTTTTTTTTTTTTTACGTTGTGCTGACCTTCGTTCTTTAAATGACGCTATCCCGAGAAGGACACATAAAGGCGAGCCGTAATGGCCTCCTCTTCGGCAGGCTCCTCCGGTTTTTTTTTTTTTTTTACGTTGTGCTGACCTTCGTTCTTTAAATGACGCTATCCCGAGAAGGACACATAAAGGCGAGCCGTAATGGCCTCATCTTCGGCAGGCTCCTCCGGTTTTTTTTTTCGGTTATTTCTCTGAGTTTTTTTTTTTTTTTTTTTACGTTGTGCTGACCTTCGTTCTTTAAATGACGCTATCCCGAGAAGGACACATAAAGGCGAGCCGTAATGGCCTCATCTTCGGCAGGCTCCTCCGATTTTTTTTCCGGTTATTTCTCTGAGTTTTTTTTTTTTTTTTTTTTTTTTTTTTTTTTTTTATTTACGTTGTGCTGACCTTCGTTCTTTAAATGACGCTATCCCGAGAAGGACACATAAAGGCGAGCTGTAATGGCCTCATCTTCGGCAGGCTCCTTCGGTTTTTTTTTTCGGTTTTTTCTCAAGAGTTTTTTTTTTTTTTTTTTTTTTTTTTTTTTTTTTTTTTTTTTTTTTTTTTACGTTGTGCTGACCTTCGTTCTTTAAATGACGCTATCCCGAGAAGGACACATAAAGGCGAGCCGTAATGGCCTCATCTTCGGCAGGCTCCTCCGGTTTTTTTTTTTTTTTTTTTTTTTTTAACGTTGTGCTGACCTTCGTTCTTTAAATGACGCTATCCCGAGAAGGACACATAAAGGCGAGCCGTAATGGCCTCATCTTCGGCAGGCTCCTCCGGTTTTTTTTTCGGTTTTTTTTTTTTTTTTTTTTTTTTTTTTTTTTTTTTTTTTTACGTTGTGCTGACCTTCGTTCTTTAAATGACGCTATCCCGAGAAGGACACATAAAGGCGAGCTGTAATGGCCTCATCTTCGGCAGGCTCCTCCGGTTTCTTTTCGGTTATTTCTATGAGTTTTTTTTTTTTTTTTTTTTTACGTTGTGCTGACCTTCGTTCTTTAAATGACGCTATCCCGAGAAGGACACATAAAGGCGAGCCGTAATGGCCTCATCTTCGGCAGGCTCCTCCGGTTTTTTTTTTTTTTTTTTTTTACGTTGTGCTGACCTTCGTTCTTTAAATGACGCTATCCCGAGAAGGACACATAAAGGCGAGCCGTAATGGCCTCATCTTCGGCAGGCTCCTCCGGTTTTTTTTTTTCGGTTATTTCTCTGAGTTTTTTTTTTTTTTTTTTACGTTGTGCTGACCTTCGTTCTTTAAATGACGCTATCCCGAGAAGGACACATAAAGGCGAGCCGTAATGGCCTCATCTTCGGCAGGCTCCTCCGATTTTTTTTTCGGTTATTTCTCTGAGTTTTTTTTTTTTTTTTTTTTTTTTTTTTTTTTTTTATTTATTTACGTTGTGCTGACCTTCGTTCATTAAATGACGCTATCCCGAGAAGGACACATAAAGGCGAGCTGTAATGGCCTCATCTTCGGCAGGCTCCTCCGGTTTTTGTTTTTTGTTTTTTTTTTTTTTTTTTTTTTTTTGTGCTGACCTTCGTTCTTTAAATGACGCTATCCCGAGAAGGACACATAAAGGCGAGCTGTAATGGCTTCATCTTCGGCAGGCTCCTTCGGTTTTTTTTTTCGGTTTTTTCTCAAGAGTTTTTTTTTTTTTTTTTTTTTTTTTTTTTTTTTTTTTTAACGTTGTGCTGACCTTCGTTCTTTAAATGACGCTATCCCGAGAAGGACACATAAAGGCGAGCCGTAATGTCCTCATCTTCGGCAGGCTCCTCCGGTTTTTTTTTTCGGTTATTTCTCTGAGTTTTTTTTTTCTTTTTTTTTTTTCCGTTGTGCTGACCATCGTTCTTTAAATGACGCTATCCAGAGAAGGACACATAAAGGCGAGCTGTAATGGCCTCATATTCGGCAGGCTCCTCCGGTTTTTTTGTCGGTTTTTTCTCTGGGTTTTTTTTTTTATTTTTTTATTTTTATTTTACGTTGTGCTGACCTTCGTTCTTTAAATGACGCTATCCCGAGAAGGACACATAAAGGCGAGCCGTAATGGCTTCATCTTCGGCAGGCTCCTCCGCTTTTTTTTCGATTTTTTCTCAGAGTTTTTTTTTTTTTTTTTTTTTTTTTTTTTAAGTTGTGCTGACCTTCGTTCTTTGAATGACGCTATCCCGAGAAGGACACATAAAGGCGAGCTGTAATGGCCTCATCTTCGGCAGGCTCCTCCGGTTTTTTTTTCGGTTATTTCTCTGAGTTTTTTTTTTTTTTTTTTTTTTTTTACGTTGTGCTGACCATCGTTCTTTAAATGTTTAAATGACGCTATCCCGAGAAGGACACCTAAATTTGAGCCGTAATGGCCTCATCTTCGGCAGGCTCCTCCGGTTTTTTTTTTCGGTTATTTCTCTGAGTTTTTTTTTTCTTTTTTTTTTTTCCGTTGTGCTGACCATCGTTCTTTAAATGACGCTATCCAGAGAAGGACACATAAAGGCGAGCTGTAATGGCCTCATATTCGGCAGGCTCCTCCGGTTTTTTTGTCGGTTTTTTCTCTGGGTTTTTTTTTTTTATTTTTTTATTTTTATTTTACGTTGTGCTGACCTTCGTTCTTTAAATGACGCTATCCCGAGAAGGACACATAAAGGCGAGCCGTAATGGCCTCATCTTCGGCAGGCTCCTCCGGTTTTTTTTTTTTCGGTTATTTCTCTGAGTTTTTTTTTTTTTTTTACGTTGTGCTGACCTTCGTTCTTTAAATGACGCTATCCCGAGAAGGACACATAAAGGCGAGCCGTAATGGCCTCATCTTCGGCAGGCTCCTCCGATTTTTTTTTCGGTTATTTCTCTGAGTTTTTTTTTTTTTTTTTTTTTTTATTTACGTTGTGCTGACCTTCGTTCTTTAAATGACGCTATCCCGAGAAGGACACATAAAGGCGAGCTGTAATGGCCTCATCTTCGGCAGGCTCCTCCGGTTTTTTTTTCGGTTTTCTCTCAGAGTTTTTTTTTTTTTTTTTTTTTTTTTTTTTTTTGTGCTGACCTTCGTTCTTTAAATGACGCTATCCCGAGAAGGACACATAAAGGCGAGCTGTAATGGCCTCATCTTCGGCAGGCTCCTTCGGTTTTTTCTCAAGAGTTTTTTTTTTTTTTTTTTTTTTTTTTTTTTTTTTTAACGTTGTGCTGACCTTCGTTCTTTAAATGACGCTATCCCGAGAAGGACACATAAAGGCGAGCCGTAATGTCCTCATCTTCGGCAGGCTCCTCCGGTTTTTTTTTTCGGTTATTTCTCTGAGTTTTTTTTTTCTTTTTTTTTTTTCCGTTGTGCTGACCATCGTTCTTTAAATGACGCTATCCAGAGAAGGACACATAAAGGCGAGCTGTAATGGCCTCATATTCGGCAGGCTCCTCCGGTTTTTTTGTCGGTTTTTTCTCTGGGTTTTTTTTTTTATTTTTTTATTTTTATTTTACGTTGTGCTGACCTTCGTTCTTTAAATGACGCTATCCCGAGAAGGACACATAAAGGCGAGCCGTAATGGCTTCATCTTCGGCAGGCTCCTCCGCTTTTTTTTCGATTTTTTCTCAGAGTTTTTTTTTTTTTTTTTTTTTTTTTTTTTTAAGTTGTGCTGACCTTCGTTCTTTGAATGACGCTATCCCGAGAAGGACACATAAAGGCGAGCTGTAATGGCCTCATCTTCGGCAGGCTCCTCCGGTTTTTTTTTCGGTTATTTCTCTGAGTTTTTTTTTTTTTTTTTTTTTTTTTTACGTTGTGCTGACCATCGTTCTTTAAATGTTTAAATGACGCTATCCCGAGAAGGACACCTAAATTTGAGCCGTAATGGCCTCATCTTCGGCAGGCTCCTCCGGTTTTTTTTTTCGGTTATTTCTCTGAGTTTTTTTTTTCTTTTTTTTTTTTCCGTTGTGCTGACCATCGTTCTTTAAATGACGCTATCCAGAGAAGGACACATAAAGGCGAGCTGTAATGGCCTCATATTCGGCAGGCTCCTCCGGTTTTTTTGTCGGTTTTTTCTCTGGGTTTTTTTTTTTTATTTTTTTATTTTTATTTTACGTTGTGCTGACCTTCGTTCTTTAAATGACGCTATCCCGAGAAGGACACATAAAGGCGAGCCGTAATGGCCTCATCTTCGGCAGGCTCCTCCGGTTTTTTTTTTTCGGTTATTTCTCTGAGTTTTTTTTTTTTTTTTACGTTGTGCTGACCTTCGTTCTTTAAATGACGCTATCCCGAGAAGGACACATAAAGGCGAGCCGTAATGGCCTCATCTTCGGCAGGCTCCTCCGATTTTTTTTTCGGTTATTTCTCTGAGTTTTTTTTTTTTTTTTTTTTTTTTTATTTACGTTGTGCTGACCTTCGTTCTTTAAATGACGCTATCCCGAGAAGGACACATAAAGGCGAGCTGTAATGGCCTCATCTTCGGCAGGCTCCTCCGGTTTTTTTTTCGGTTTTCTCTCAGAGTTTTTTTTTTTTTTTTTTTTTTTTTTTTTTGTGCTGACCTTCGTTCTTTAAATGACGCTATCCCGAGAAGGACACATAAAGGCGAGCTGTAATGGCCTCATCTTCGGCAGGCTCCTTCGGTTTTTTCTCAAGAGTTTTTTTTTTTTTTTTTTTTTTTTTTTTTTTTTTAACGTTGTGCTGACCTTCGTTCTTTAAATGACGCTATCCCGAGAAGGACACATAAAGGCGAGCCGTAATGTCCTCATCTTCGGCAGGCTCCTCCGGTTTTTTTTTTCGGTTATTTCTCTGAGTTTTTTTTTCTTTTTTTTTTTCCGTTGTGCTGACCATCGTTCTTTAAATGACGCTATCCAGAGAAGGACACATAAAGGCGAGCTGTAATGGCCTCATATTCGGCAGGCTCCTCCGGTTTTTTTGTCGGTTTTTTCTCTGGGTTTTTTTTTTATTTTTTTATTTTTATTTTACGTTGTGCTGACCTTCGTTCTTTAAATGACGCTATCCCGAGAAGGACACATAAAGGCGAGCCGTAATGGCTTCATCTTCGGCAGGCTCCTCCGCTTTTTTTTCGATTTTTTCTCAGAGTTTTTTTTTTTTTTTTTTTTTTTTTTTTTTTTTTTTTTTTTTTTTTTTTTTTTTTTTTTTTTTTTAAGTTGTGCTGACCTTCGTTCTTTGAATGACGCTATCCCGAGAAGGACACATAAAGGCGAGCTGTAATGGCCTCATCTTCGGCAGGCTCCTCCGGTTTTTTTTTCGGTTATTTCTCTGATTTTTTTTTTTTTTTATTATACGTTGTGCTGACCTTCGTCCTTTAAATGACGCTATCCCGAGAAGGACACATAAAGGCGAGCTGTAATGGCCTCATCTTCGGCAGGCTCCTCCGGTTTTTTTTCGGTTATTTCTCTGAGTTTTTTTTTTCTTTTTTTTTTTTTCTTTTTCCAGTTGTGCTGACCATCGTTCTTTAAATGACGCTATCCAGAGAAGGACACATAAAGGCGAGCTGTAATGGCCTCATCTTCGGCAGGCTCCTCCGGTTTTTTTGTCGGTTTTTTCTCTGGGTTTTTTTTTTTTTTTTTTTTATTTACGTTGTGCTGACCTTCGTTCTTTAAATGACGCTATCCCGAGAAGGACACATAAAGGCGAGCTGTAATGGCCTCATCTTCGGCAGGCTCCTCCGGTTTTTTTTTCGGTTTTCTCTCAGAGTTTTTTTTTTTTTTTTTTTTTTTTTTTTTTTTTTGTGCTGACCTTCGTTCTTTAAATGACGCTATCCCGAGAAGGACACATAAAGGCGAGCTGTAATGGCCTCATCTTCGGCAGGCTCCTTCGGTTTTTTTTTTCGGTTTTTTCTCAAGAGTTTTTTTTTTTTTTTTTTTGAACGTTGTGCTGACCTTCGTTCTTTAAATGACGCTATCCCGAGAAGGACACATAAAGGCGAGCCGTAATGTCCTCATCTTCGGCAGGCTCCTCCGGTTTTTTTTTTCGGTTATTTCTCAGAGTTTTTTTTTTCCTTTTTTTTTTCCGTTGTGCTGACCATCGTTCTTTAAATGACGCTATCCAGAGAAGGACACATAAAGGCGAGCTGTAATGGCCTCATATTCGGCAGGCTCCTCCGGTTTTTTTGTCGGTTTTTTCTCTGGGTTTTTTTTTTTATTTTTTTATTTTTATTTTACGTTGTGCTGACCTTCGTTCTTTAAATGACGCTATCCCGAGAAGGACACATAAAGGCGAGCCGTAATGGCCTCATCTTCGGCAGGCTCCTCCGGTTTTTTTTTTTTTTTTTTTTTTTTAACGTTGTGCTGACCTTCGTTCTTTAAATGACGCTATCCCGAGAAGGACACATAAAGGCGAGCCGTAATGGCCTCATCTTCGGCAGGCTCCTCCGGTTTTTTTTTTCGGTTTTTTTTTTTTTTTTTTTTTTTTTTTTTTTTTTTTACGTTGTGCTGACCTTCGTTCTTTAAATGACGCTATCCCGAGAAGGACACATAAAGGCGAGCTGTAATGGCCTCATCTTCGGCAGGCTCCTCCGGTTTCTTTTCGGTTATTTCTATGAGTTTTTTTTTTTTTTTTTTTACGTTGTGCTGACCTTCGTTCTTTAAATGACGCTATCCCGAGAAGGACACATAAAGGCGAGCCGTAATGGCCTCATCTTCGGCAGGCTCCTCCGGTTTTTTTTTTTTTTTTTTTTTTACGTTGTGCTGACCTTCGTTCTTTAAATGACGCTATCCCGAGAAGGACACATAAAGGCGAGCCGTAATGGCCTCATCTTCGGCAGGCTCCTCCGGTTTTTTTTTTTCGGTTATTTCTCTGAGTTTTTTTTTTTTTTTTTACGTTGTGCTGACCTTCGTTCTTTAAATGACGCTATCCCGAGAAGGACACATAAAGGCGAGCCGTAATGGCCTCATCTTCGGCAGGCTCCTCCGATTTTTTTTTCGGTTATTTCTCTGAGTTTTTTTTTTTTTTTTTTTTTTTTTTTTTTTTTTTTTATTTACGTTGTGCTGACCTTCGTTCTTTAAATGACGCTATCCCGAGAAGGACACATAAAGGCGAGCTGTAATGGCCTCATCTTCGGCAGGCTCCTCCGGTTTTTGTTTTTTTTTTTTTTTTTTTTTTTTTTGTGCTGACCTTCGTTCTTTAAATGACGCTATCCCGAGAAGGACACATAAAGGCGAGCTGTAATGGCTTCATCTTCGGCAGGCTCCTTCGGTTTTTTTTTTCGGTTTTTTCTCAAGAGTTTTTTTTTTTTTTTTTTTTTTTTTTAACGTTGTGCTGACCTTCGTTCTTTAAATGACGCTATCCCGAGAAGGACACATAAAGGCGAGCCGTAATGTCCTCATCTTCGGCAGGCTCCTCCGGTTTTTTTTTTCGGTTATTTCTCTGAGTTTTTTTTTTCTTTTTTTTTTTTTCCGTTGTGCTGACCATCGTTCTTTAAATGACGCTATCCAGAGAAGGACACATAAAGGCGAGCTGTAATGGCCTCATATTTGGCAGGCTCCTCCGGTTTTTTTGTCGGTTTTTTCTCTGGGTTTTTTTTTTTATTTTTTTATTTTTATTTTACGTTGTGCTGACCTTCGTTCTTTAAATGACGCTATCCCGAGAAGGACACATAAAGGCGAGCCGTAATGGCTTCATCTTCGGCAGGCTCCTCCGCTTTTTTTTCGATTTTTTCTCAGAGTTTTTTTTTTTTTTTTTTTTTTTTTTTTTTTTTTTTTTTTTTTTTTTTTTTTTTTTTTTTTTTAAGTTGTGCTGACCTTCGTTCTTTGAATGACGCTATCCCGAGAAGGACACATAAAGGCGAGCTGTAATGGCCTCATCTTCGGCAGGCTCCTCCGGTTTTTTTTTCGGTTATTTCTCTGAGTTTTTATTTTTTTTTTTTTTTTTTTTTACGTTGTGCTGACCATCGTTCTTTAAATGTTTAAATGACGCTATCCCGAGAAGGACACCTAAATTTGAGCCGTAATGGCCTCATCTTCGGCAGGCTCCTCCGGTTTTTTTTTTCGGTTATTTCTCTGAGTTTTTTTTTTCTTTTTTTTTTTCCGTTGTGCTGACCATCGTTCTTTAAATGACGCTATCCAGAGAAGGACACTTAAAGGCGAGCTGTAATGGCCTCATATTCGGCAGGCTCCTCCGGTTTTTTTGTCGGTTTTTTCTCTGGGTTTTTTTTTTATTTTTTTATTTTTATTTTACGTTGTGCTGACCTTCGTTCTTTAAATGACGCTATCCCGAGAAGGACACATAAAGGCGAGCCGTAATGGCCTCATCTTCGGCAGGCTCCTCCGGTTTTTTTTTTTCGGTTATTTCTCTGAGTTTTTTTTTTTTTTTACGTTGTGCTGACCTTCGTTCTTTAAA
>NC_142435.1:68617500-68620000 GCF_059453495.1 Arachis ipaensis
TTCTCTGAGTTTTTTTTTTTTTTTTTTTTTTTTTATTTACGTTGTGCTGACCATCGTTCTTTAAATGACGCTATCCCGAGAAGGACACATAAAGGCGAGCTGTAATGGCCTCATCTTCGGCAGGCTCCTCCGGTTTTTTTTTCGGTTTTCTCTCAGAGTTTTTTTTTTTTTTTTTTTTTTTTTTTTTTTTTTGTGCTGACCTTCGTTCTTTAAATGACGCTATCCCGAGAAGGACACATAAAGGCGAGCTGTAATGGCCTCATCTTCGGCAGGCTCCTTCGGTTTTTTCTCAAGAGTTTTTTTTTTTTTTTTTTTTTTTTTTTTTTTTTAACGTTGTGCTGACCTTCGTTCTTTAAATGACGCTATCCCGAGAAGGACACATAAAGGCGAGCCGTAATGTCCTCATCTTCGGCAGGCTCCTCCGGTTTTTTTTTTCGGTTATTTCTCTGAGTTTTTTTTTCTTTTTTTTTTTTCCGTTGTGCTGACCATCGTTCTTTAAATGACGCTATCCAGAGAAGGACACATAAAGGCGAGCTGTAATGGCCTCATATTCGGCAGGCTCCTCCGGTTTTTTTGTCGGTTTTTTCTCTGGGTTTTTTTTTTATTTTTTTATTTTTATTTTACGTTGTGCTGACCTTCGTTCTTTAAATGACGCTATCCCGAGAAGGACACATAAAGGCGAGCCGTAATGGCTTCATCTTCGGCAGGCTCCTCCGCTTTTTTTTCGATTTTTTCTCAGAGTTTTTTTTTTTTTTTTTTTTTTTTTTTTTTTTTTTTTTTTTTTTTTTTTTTTTTTTTTAAGTTGTGCTGACCTTCGTTCTTTGAATGTCGCTATCCCGAGAAGGACACATAAAGGCGAGCTGTAATGGCCTCATCTTCGGCAGGCTCCTCCGGTTTTTTTTTCGGTTATTTCTCTGATTTTTTTTTTTTTTTATTATACGTTGTGCTGACCTTCGTCCTTTAAATGACGCTATCCCGAGAAGGACACATAAAGGCGAGCTGTAATGGCCTCATCTTCGGCAGGCTCCTCCGGTTTTTTTTCGGTTATTTCTCTGAGTTTTTTCTTTCTTTTTTTTTTTTTTTCTTTTTCCAGTTGTGCTGACCATCGTTCTTTAAATGACGCTATCCAGAGAAGGACACATAAAGGCGAGCTGTAATGGCCTCATCTTCGGCAGGCTCCTCCGGTTTTTTTGTCGGTTTTTTCTCTGGGTTTTTTTTTTTTTTTTTTTTATTTACGTTGTGCTGACCTTCGTTCTTTAAATGACGCTATCCCGAGAAGGACACATAAAGGCGAGCTGTAATGGCCTCATCTTCGGCAGGCTCCTCCGGTTTTTTTTTCGGTTTTCTCTCAGAGTTTTTTTTTTTTTTTTTTTTTTTTTTTTTTTTTTGTGCTGACCTTCGTTCTTTAAATGACGCTATCCCGAGAAGGACACATAAAGGCGAGCTGTAATGGCCTCATCTTCGGCAGGCTCCTTCGGTTTTTTTTTTCGGTTTTTTCTCAAGAGTTTTTTTTTTTTTTTTTTTTTTTTTTTTTTTTTTTGAACGTTGTGCTGACCTTCGTTCTTTAAATGACGCTATCCCGAGAAGGACACATAAAGGCGAGCCGTAATGTCCTCATCTTCGGCAGGCTCCTCCGGTTTTTTTTTTCGGTTATTTCTCAGAGTTTTTTTTTTCTTTTTTTTTTTCCGTTGTGCTGACCATCGTTCTTTAAATGACGCTATCCAGAGAAGGACACATAAAGGCGAGCTGTAATGGCCTCATATTCGGCAGGCTCCTCCGGTTTTTTTGTCGGTTTTTTCTCTGGGTTTTTTTTTTTTATTTTTTTATTTTTATTTTACGTTGTGCTGACCTTCGTTCTTTAAATGACGCTATCCCGAGAAGGACACATAAAGGCGAGCCGTAATGGCTTCATCTTCGGCAGGCTCCTCCGCTTTTTTTTCGATTTTTTCTCAGAGTTTTTTTTTTTTTTTTTTTTTTTTTTTTTTAAGTTGTGCTGACCTTCGTTCTTTGAATGACGCTATCCCGAGAAGGACACATAAAGGCGAGCTGTAATGGCCTCATCTTCGGCAGGCTCCTCCGGTTTTTTTTTCGGTTATTTCTCTGAGTTTTTTTTTTTTTTTTTTTTTTTTTACGTTGTGCTGACCATCGTTCTTTAAATGTTTAAATGACGCTATCCCGAGAAGGACACCTAAATTTGAGCCGTAATGGCCTCATCTTCGGCAGGCTCCTCCGGTTTTTTTTTTCGGTTATTTCTCTGATTTTTTTTTCTTTTTTTTTTTTCCGTTGTGCTGACCATCGTTCTTTAAATGACGCTATCCAGAGAAGGACACATAAAGGCGAGCTGTAATGGCCTCATATTCGGCAGGCTCCTCCGGTTTTTTTGTCGGTTTTTTCTCTGGGTTTTTTTTTTTATTTTTTTATTTTTATTTTACGTTGTGCTGACCTTCGTTCTTTAAATGACGCTATCCCGAGAAGGACACATAAAGGCGAGCCGTAATGG
>NC_142435.1:68625000-68640000 GCF_059453495.1 Arachis ipaensis
GGCGAGCCGTAATGTCCTCATCTTCGGCAGGCTCCTCCGGTTTTTTTTTTTTTTCGGTTATTTCTCTGAGTTTTTTTTTTTTTTTTACGTTGTGCTGACCTTCGTTCTTTAAATGACGCTATCCCGAGAAGGACACATAAAGGCGAGCCGTAATGTCCTCATCTTCGGCAGGCTCCTCCGGTTTTTTTTTTCGGTTATTTCTCTGAGTTTTTTTTTTCTTTTTTTTTTTTTTCCGTTGTGCTGACCATCGTTCTTTAAATGACGCTATCCAGAGAAGGACACATAAAGGCGAGCTGTAATGGCCTCATATTCGGCAGGCTCCTCCGGTTTTTTTGTCGGTTTTTTCTCTGGGTTTTTTTTTTTATTTTTTTATTTTTATTTTACGTTGTGCTGACCTTCGTTCTTTAAATGACGCTATCCCGAGAAGGACACATAAAGGCGAGCCGTAATGGCCTCATCTTCGGCAGGCTCCTCCGGTTTTTTTTTTTTTTTTTTTTTTTACGTTGTGCTGACCTTCGTTCTTTAAATGACGCTATCCCGAGAAGGACACATAAAGGCGAGCCGTAATGGCCTCATCTTCGGCAGGCTCCTCCGGTTTTTTTTTTTCGGTTATTTCTCTGAGTTTTTTTTTTTTTTTTTTACGTTGTGCTGACCTTCGTTCTTTAAATGACGCTATCCCGAGAAGGACACATAAAGGCGAGCCGTAATGGCCTCATCTTCGGCAGGCTCCTCCGATTTTTTTTTCGGTTATTTCTCTGAGTTTTTTTTTTTTTTTTTTTTTTTTTTTTTATTTACGTTGTGCTGACCTTCGTTCTTTAAATGACGCTATCCCGAGAAGGACACATAAAGGCGAGCTGTAATGGCCTCATCTTCGGCAGGCTCCTCCGGTTTTTTTTTTTTTTTTTTTTTTTTTTTTTTTTTTTTTGTGTGCTGACCTTCGTTCTTTAAATGACGCTATCCCGAGAAGGACACATAAAGGCGAGCTGTAATGGCTTCATCTTCGGCAGGCTCCTTCGGTTTTTTTTTTCGGTTTTTTCTCAAGAGTTTTTTTTTTTTTTTTTTTTTTTTTTTTTTTTTTTTTTTTTTTTTTTTTTTTTTTTTTTTTTTTAAACGTTGTGCTGACCTTCGTTCTTTAAATGACGCTATCCCGAGAAGGACACATAAAGGCGAGCCGTAATGTCCTCATCTTCGGCAGGCTCCTCCGGTTTTTTTTTTCGGTTATTTCTCTGAGTTTTTTTTTTCTTTTTTTTTTTTTTTCCGTTGTGCTGACCATCGTTCTTTAAATGACGCTATCCAGAGAAGGACACATAAAGGCGAGCTGTAATGGCCTCATATTCGGCAGGCTCCTCCGGTTTTTTTGTCGGTTTTTTCTCTGGGTTTTTTTTTTATTTTTTTATTTTTATTTTACGTTGTGCTGACCTTCGTTCTTTAAATGACGCTATCCCGAGAAGGACACATAAAGGCGAGCCGTAATGGCTTCATCTTCGGCAGGCTCCTCCGCTTTTTTTTCGATTTTTTCTCAGAGTTTTTTTTTTTTTTTTTTTTTTTTTTTTTTTTTTAAGTTGTGCTGACCTTCGTTCTTTGAATGACGCTATCCCGAGAAGGACACATAAAGGCGAGCTGTAATGGCCTCATCTTCGGCAGGCTCCTCCGGTTTTTTTTTCGGTTATTTCTCTGAGTTTTTTTTTTTTTTTTTTTTTTTTTTTTTTTTTTTTTACGTTGTGCTGACCATCGTTCTTTAAATGTTTAAATGACGCTATCCCGAGAAGGACACCTAAATTTGAGCCGTAATGGCCTCATCTTCGGCAGGCTCCTCCGGTTTTTTTTTTCGGTTATTTCTCTGAGTTTTTTTTTTCTTTTTTTTTTTCCGTTGTGCTGACCATCGTTCTTTAAATGACGCTATCCAGAGAAGGACACATAAAGGCGAGCTGTAATGGCCTCATATTCGGCAGGCTCCTCCGGTTTTTTTGTCGGTTTTTTCTCTGGGTTTTTTTTTTATTTTTTTATTTTTATTTTACGTTGTGCTGACCTTCGTTCTTTAAATGACGCTATCCCGAGAAGGACACATAAAGGCGAGCCGTAATGGCCTCATCTTCGGCAGGCTCCTCCGGTTTTTTTTTTTTCGGTTATTTCTCTGAGTTTTTTTTTTTTTTTTTACGTTGTGCTGACCTTCGTTCTTTAAATGACGCTATCCCGAGAAGGACACATAAAGGCGAGCCGTAATGGCCTCATCTTCGGCAGGCTCCTCCGATTTTTTTTTCGGTTATTTCTCTGAGTTTTTTTTTTTTTTTTTTTTATTTACGTTGTGCTGACCTTCGTTCTTTAAATGACGCTATCCCGAGAAGGACACATAAAGGCGAGCTGTAATGGCCTCATCTTCGGCAGGCTCCTCCGGTTTTTTTTTCGGTTTTCTCTTAGAGTTTTTTTTTTTTTTTTTTTTTTTTTTTTTTTGTGTGCTGACCTTCGTTCTTTAAATGACGCTATCCCGAGAAGGACACATAAAGGCGAGCTGTAATGGCCTCATCTTCGGCAGGCTCCTTCGGTTTTTTTTTTCGGTTTTTTCTCAAGAGTTTTTTTTTTTTTTTTTTTTTTTTTTTTTTTTTTTTTAACGTTGTGCTGACCTTCGTTCTTTAAATGACGCTATCCCGAGAAGGACACATAAAGGCGAGCCGTAATGTCCTCATCTTCGGCAGGCTCCTCCGGTTTTTTTTTTCGGTTATTTCTCTGAGTTTTTTTTTTTCTTTTTTTTTTTTCCGTTGTGCTGACCATCGTTCTTTAAATGACGCTATCCAGAGAAGGACACATAAAGGCGAGCTGTAATGGCCTCATATTCGGCAGGCTCCTCCGGTTTTTTTGTCGGTTTTTTCTCTGGGTTTTTTTTTATTTTTTTATTTTTATTTTACGTTGTGCTGACCTTCGTTCTTTAAATGACGCTATCCCGAGAAGGACACATAAAGGCGAGCCGTAATGGCTTCATCTTCGGCAGGCTCCTCCGCTTTTTTTTCGATTTTTTCTCAGAGTTTTTTTTTTTTTTTTTTTTTTTTTTTTTTTTAAGTTGTGCTGACCTTCGTTCTTTGAATGACGCTATCCCGAGAAGGACACATAAAGGCGAGCTGTAATGGCCTCATCTTCGGCAGGCTCCTCCGGTTTTTTTTTCGGTTATTTCTCTGATTTTTTTTTTTTTTTATTATACGTTGTGCTGACCTTCGTCCTTTAAATGACGCTATCCCGAGAAGGACACATAAAGGCGAGCTGTAATGGCCTCATCTTCGGCAGGCTCCTCCGGTTTTTTTTCGGTTATTTCTCTGAGTTTTTTTTTTTTTTTTTTTTTTTTTTTTTTTTTTTTTTTTTTTTTTTTTTTTTTTTTTTTTTACGTTGTGCTGACCTTCGTTGTTTAAATGACGCTATCCCGAGAAGGACACATAAAGGCGAGCCGTAATGTCCTCATCTTCGGCAGGCTCCTCCGGTTTTTTTTTTCGGTTATTTCTCTGAGTTTTTTTTTTCTTTTTTTTTTTTTTTCTTTTTCCAGTTGTGCTGACCATCGTTCTTTAAATGACGCTATCCAGAGAAGGACACATAAAGGCGAGCTGTAATGGCCTCATCTTCGGCAGGCTCCTCCGGTTTTTTTGTCGGTTTTTTCTCTGGGTTTTTTTTTTTTTTTTTTATTTACGTTGTGCTGACCTTCGTTCTTTAAATGACGCTATCCCGAGAAGGACACATAAAGGCGAGCTGTAATGGCCTCATCTTCGGCAGGCTCCTCCGGTTTTTTTTCGGTTTTCTCTCAGAGTTTTTTTTTTTTTTTTTTTTTTTTTTTTTTTTTTTGTGCTGACCTTCGTTCTTTAAATGACGCTATCCCGAGAAGGACACATAAAGGCGAGCTGTAATGGCCTCATCTTCGGCAGGCTCCTTCGGTTTTTTTTTTCGGTTTCTTCTCAAGAGTTTTTTTTTTTTTTTTTTTTTTTAACGTTGTGCTGACCTTCGTTCTTTAAATGACGCTATCCCGAGAAGGACACATAAAGGCGAGCCGTAATGTCCTCATCTTCGGCAGGCTCCTCCGGTTTTTTTTTTCGGTTATTTCTCTGAGTTTTTTTTTTCTTTTTTTTTTTTTCCGTTGTGCTGACCATCGTTCTTTAAATGACGCTATCCAGAGAAGGACACATAAAGGCGAGCTGTAATGGCCTCATATTCGGCAGGCTCCTCCGGTTTTTTTGTCGGTTTTTTCTCTGGGTTTTTTTTTTTTATTTTTTTATTTTTATTTTACGTTGTGCTGACCTTCGTTCTTTAAATGACGCTATCCCGAGAAGGACACATAAAGGCGAGCCGTAATGGCTTCATCTTCGGCAGGCTCCTCCGCTTTTTTTTCGATTTTTTCTCAGAGTTTTTTTTTTTTTTTTTTTTTTTTTTTTTTTTTTTTTTTTTTTTTTTTTTTTTTTTTTTTTTTTTTTTTTTTTTTTTACGTTGTGCTGACCTTCGTTCTTTAAATGACGCTATCCCGAGAAGGACACATAAAGGCGAGCCGTAATTGCCTCATCTTCGGCAGGCTCCTCCGGTTTTTTTTTTTTTTTTTTTTTTAACGTTGTGCTGACCTTCGTTCTTTAAATGACGCTATCCCGAGAAGGACACATAAAGGCGAGCCGTAATGGCCTCATCTTCGGCAGGCTCCTTCGGTTTTTTCTCAAGAGTTTTTTTTTTTTTTTTTTTTTTTTTTTTTTTTTTTTTTTTTTTTTTTTACGTTGTGCTGACCTTCGTTCTTTAAATGACGCTATCCTGAGAAGGACACATAAAGGCGAGCTGTAATGGCCTCATCTTCGGCAGGCTCCTCCGGTTTTTTTTCGGTTATTTCTCTGAGTTTTTTTTTTTTTTTTTTTTTTTTTTTTTTTTTTTTTTTTTTTTTTTATACGTTGTGCTGACCTTCGTCCTTTAAATGACGCTATCCCGAGAAGGACACATAAAGGCGAGCCGTAATGGCCTCATCTTCGGCAGGCTCCTCCGGTTTTTTTTCGGTTATTTCTCTGAGTTTTTTTTTTTTTTTTTTTTTTTTTTTTTTTTTTTTTTTTTTTTTTTACGTTGTGCTGACCTTCGTTCTTTAAATGACGCTATCCCGAGAAGGACACATAAAGGCGAGCTGTAATGGCCTCATCTTCGGCAGGCTCCTCCGGTTTTTTTTTCGGTTTTCTCTCAGAGTTTTTTTTTTTTTTTTTTTTTGTGCTGACCTTCGTTCTTTAAATGACGCTATCCCGAGAAGGACACATAAAGGCGAGCTGTAATGGCCTCATCTTCGGCAGGCTCCTTCGGTTTTTTTTTTCGGTTTTTTCTCAAGAGTTTTTTTTTTTTTTTTTTTTTTTAACGTTGTGCTGACCTTCGTTCTTTAAATGACGCTATCCCGAGAAGGACACATAAAGGCGAGCCGTAATGGCCTCATCTTCGGCAGGCTCCTCCGGTTTTTTTTCGGTTATTTCTCTGAGTTTTTTTTTTTTTTTTTTTTTTTTTTTTTTTTTTTTTTTTTTTTACGTTGTGCTGACCTTCGTTCTTTAAATGACGCTATCCCGAGAAGGACACATAAAGGCGAGCCGTAATGTCCTCATCTTCGGCAGGCTCCTCCGGTTTTTTTTTTTTCGGTTATTTCTCTGAGTTTTTTTTTTTTTTACGTTGTGCTGACCTTCGTTCTTTAAATGACGCTATCCCGAGAAGGACACATAAAGGCGAGCCGTAATGTCCTCATCTTCGGCAGGCTCCTCCGGTTTTTTTTTTCGGTTATTTCTCTGAGTTTTTTTTTTCTTTTTTTTTTTTTCCGTTGTGCTGACCATCGTTCTTTAAATGACGCTATCCAGAGAAGGACACATAAAGGCGAGCTGTAATGGCCTCATATTCGGCAGGCTCCTCCGGTTTTTTTGTCGGTTTTTTCTCTGGGTTTTTTTTTTATTTTTTTATTTTTATTTTACGTTGTGCTGACCTTCGTTCTTTAAATGACGCTATCCCGAGAAGGACACATAAAGGCGAGCCGTAATGGCTTCATCTTCGGCAGGCTCCTCCGCTTTTTTTTTCGATTTTTTCTCAGAGTTTTTTTTTTTTTTTTTTTTAAGTTGTGCTGACCTTCGTTCTTTGAATGACGCTATCCCGAGAAGGACACATAAAGGCGAGCTGTAATGGCCTCATCTTCGGCAGGCTCCTCCGGTTTTTTTTTCGGTTATTTCTCTGAGTTTTTTTTTTTTATTTTTTTTATTTTTTTTTTATACGTTGTGCTGACCTTCGTCCTTTAAATGACGCTATCCCGAGAAGGACACATAAAGGCGAGCCGTAATGGCCTCATCTTCGGCAGGCTCCTCCGGTTTTTTTTCGGTTATTTCTCTGAGTTTTTTTTTTTTTTTTTTTTTTTTTTTTTTTTTTTTTTTTTTTTTTTTTTTTTTTTTTTTTTTTTTACGTTGTGCTGACCTTCGTTCTTTAAATGACGCTATCCCGAGAAGGACACATAAAGGCGAGCCGTAATGTCCTCATCTTCGGCAGGCTCCTCCGGTTTTTTTTTTTTCGGTTATTTCTCTGAGTTTTTTTTTTTTTTTTTTTTACGTTGTGCTGACCTTCGTTCTTTAAATGACGCTATCCCGAGAAGGACACATAAAGGCGAGCCGTAATGTCCTCATCTTCGGCAGGCTCCTCCGGTTTTTTTTTTCGGTTATTTCTCTGAGTTTTTTTTTTCTTTTTTTTTTTTTCCGTTGTGCTGACCATCGTTCTTTAAATGACGCTATCCAGAGAAGGACACATAAAGGCGAGCTGTAATGGCCTCATATTCGGCAGGCTCCTCCGGTTTTTTTGTCGGTTTTTTCTCTGGGTTTTTTTTTTTTTTTTTATTTTTATTTTACGTTGTGCTGACCTTCGTTCTTTAAATGACGCTATCCCGAGAAGGACACATAAAGGCGAGCCGTAATGGCTTCATCTTCGGCAGGCTCCTCCGCTTTTTTTTCGATTTTTTCTCAGAGTTTTTTTTTTTTTTTTTTTTTAAGTTGTGCTGACCTTCGTTCTTTGAATGACGCTATCCCGAGAAGGACACATAAAGGCGAGCTGTAATGGCCTCATCTTCGGCAGGCTCCTCCGGTTTTTTTTCGGTTATTTCTCTGAGTTTTTTTTTTTTTTTTACGTTGTGCTGACCATCGTTCTTTAAATGTTTAAATGACGCTATCCCGAGAAGGACACCTAAATTTGAGCCGTAATGTCCTCATCTTCGGCAGGCTCCTCCGGTTTTTTTTTTTCGGTTATTTCTCTGAGTTTTTTTTTTTTTTTACGTTGTGCTGACCTTCGTTCTTTAAATGACGCTATCCCGAGAAGGACACATAAAGGCGAGCCGTAATGTCCTCATCTTCGGCAGGCTCCTCCGGTTTTTTTTTTCGGTTATTTCTCTGAGTTTTTTTTTTCTTTTTTTTTTTTTCCGTTGTGCTGACCATCGTTCTTTAAATGACGCTATCCAGAGAAGGACACATAAAGGCGAGCTGTAATGGCCTCATATTCGGCAGGCTCCTCCGGTTTTTTTGTCGGTTTTTCTCTGGGTTTTTTTTTATTTTTTTATTTTTATTTTACGTTGTGCTGACCTTCTGTTCTTAAATTAGCTATCCGAGAAGGACACATAAAGGTCAGCACAACGTAAATAAAATAAAAAAAAAAAAAAAAACCCAGAGAAAAAACCGACAAAAAAACCGGAGGAGCCTGCCGAATATGAGGCCATTACAGCTCGCCTTTATGTGTCCTTCTCTGGATAGCGTCATTTAAAGAACGATGGTCAGCACAACGGAAAAAAAAAAAAAGAAAAAAAAAACTCAGAGAAATAACCGAAAAAAAAAACCGGAGGAGCCTGCCGAAGATGAGGACATTACGGCTCGCCTTTATGTGTCCTTCTCGGGATAGCGTCATTTAAAGAACGAAGGTCAGCACAACGTAAAAAAAAAAAAAAACTCAGAGAAATAACCGAAAAAAAAAAACCGGAGGAGCCTGCCGAAGATGAGGACATTACGGCTCAAATTTAGGTGTCCTTCTCGGGATAGCGTCATTTAAACATTTAAAGAACGATGGTCAGCACAACGTAAAAAAAAAAAAAAAACTCAGAGAAATAACCGAAAAAAAACCGGAGGAGCCTGCCGAAGATGAGGCCATTACAGCTCGCCTTTATGTGTCCTTCTCGGGATAGCGTCATTCAAAGAACGAAGGTCAGCACAACTTAAAAAAAAAAAAAAAAAAAAACTCTGAGAAAAAATCGAAAAAAAAGCGGAGGAGCCTGCCGAAGATGAAGCCATTACGGCTCGCCTTTATGTGTCCTTCTCGGGATAGCGTCATTTAAAGAACGAAGGTCAGCACAACGTAAAATAAAAATAAAAAAAAAAAAAAAAACCCAGAGAAAAAACCGACAAAAAAACCGGAGGAGCCTGCCGAATATGAGGCCATTACAGCTCGCCTTTATGTGTCCTTCTCTGGATAGCGTCATTTAAAGAACGATGGTCAGCACAACGGAAAAAAAAAAAAAGAAAAAAAAAACTCAGAGAAATAACCGAAAAAAAAAACCGGAGGAGCCTGCCGAAGATGAGGACATTACGGCTCGCCTTTATGTGTCCTTCTCGGGATAGCGTCATTTAAAGAACGAAGGTCAGCACAACGTAAAAAAAAAAAAAAAAAAAACTCAGAGAAATAACCGAAAAAAAAAAAACCGGAGGAGCCTGCCGAAGATGAGGACATTACGGCTCGCCTTTATGTGTCCTTCTCGGGATAGCGTCATTTAAAGAACGAAGGTCAGCACAACGTAAAAAAAAAAAAAAAAAAAAAAAAAAAAAAAAAAAAAAAAAAAAAAAAAAAAAAAAAAAAAAAAAACTCAGAGAAATAACCGAAAAAAAACCGGAGGAGCCTGCCGAAGATGAGGCCATTACGGCTCGCCTTTATGTGTCCTTCTCGGGATAGCGTCATTTAAAGGACGAAGGTCAGCACAACGTATAAAAAAAAAATAAAAAAAATAAAAAAAAAAAACTCAGAGAAATAACCGAAAAAAAAACCGGAGGAGCCTGCCGAAGATGAGGCCATTACAGCTCGCCTTTATGTGTCCTTCTCGGGATAGCGTCATTCAAAGAACGAAGGTCAGCACAACTTAAAAAAAAAAAAAAAAAAAACTCTGAGAAAAAATCGAAAAAAAAAGCGGAGGAGCCTGCCGAAGATGAAGCCATTACGGCTCGCCTTTATGTGTCCTTCTCGGGATAGCGTCATTTAAAGAACGAAGGTCAGCACAACGTAAAATAAAAATAAAAAAATAAAAAAAAAACCCAGAGAAAAAACCGACAAAAAAACCGGAGGAGCCTGCCGAATATGAGGCCATTACAGCTCGCCTTTATGTGTCCTTCTCTGGATAGCGTCATTTAAAGAACGATGGTCAGCACAACGGAAAAAAAAAAAAAGAAAAAAAAAACTCAGAGAAATAACCGAAAAAAAAAACCGGAGGAGCCTGCCGAAGATGAGGACATTACGGCTCGCCTTTATGTGTCCTTCTCGGGATAGCGTCATTTAAAGAACGAAGGTCAGCACAACGTAAAAAAAAAAAAAACTCAGAGAAATAACCGAAAAAAAAAAAACCGGAGGAGCCTGCCGAAGATGAGGACATTACGGCTCGCCTTTATGTGTCCTTCTCGGGATAGCGTCATTTAAAGAACGAAGGTCAGCACAACGTAAAAAAAAAAAAAAAAAAAAAAAAAAAAAAAAAAAAAAAAAAAACTCAGAGAAATAACCGAAAAAAAACCGGAGGAGCCTGCCGAAGATGAGGCCATTACGGCTCGCCTTTATGTGTCCTTCTCGGGATAGCGTCATTTAAAGAACGAAGGTCAGCACAACGTTAAAAAAAAAAAAAAAAAAAAAAACTCTTGAGAAAAAACCGAAAAAAAAAACCGAAGGAGCCTGCCGAAGATGAGGCCATTACAGCTCGCCTTTATGTGTCCTTCTCGGGATAGCGTCATTTAAAGAACGAAGGTCAGCACAAAAAAAAAAAAAAAAAAAAACTCTGAGAGAAAACCGAAAAAAAAACCGGAGGAGCCTGCCGAAGATGAGGCCATTACAGCTCGCCTTTATGTGTCCTTCTCGGGATAGCGTCATTTAAAGAACGAAGGTCAGCACAACGTAAAAAAAAAAAAAAAAAAAAAAAAAAAAAAAAAAAAAAAAAAAAAAACTCAGAGAAATAACCGAAAAAAAACCGGAGGAGCCTGCCGAAGATGAGGCCATTACGGCTCGCCTTTATGTGTCCTTCTCGGGATAGCGTCATTTAAAGGACGAAGGTCAGCACAACGTATAAAAAAAAAAAAAAAAAAAAAAAAAAAAAAAAAAAAAAAAAAAAAAACTCAGAGAAATAACCGAAAAAAAACCGGAGGAGCCTGCCGAAGATGAGGCCATTACAGCTCGCCTTTATGTGTCCTTCTCAGGATAGCGTCATTTAAAGAACGAAGGTCAGCACAACGTAAAAAAAAAAAAAAAAAAAAAAAAAAAAAAAAAAAAAAAAAAAAAAAACTCTTGAGAAAAAACCGAAGGAGCCTGCCGAAGATGAGGCCATTACGGCTCGCCTTTATGTGTCCTTCTCGGGATAGCGTCATTTAAAGAACGAAGGTCAGCACAACGTTAAAAAAAAAAAAAAAAAAAAAACCGGAGGAGCCTGCCGAAGATGAGGCAATTACGGCTCGCCTTTATGTGTCCTTCTCGGGATAGCGTCATTTAAAGAACGAAGGTCAGCACAACGTAAAAAAAAAAAAAAAAAAAAAAAAAAAAAAAAAAAAAAAAAAAAAAAAAAAAAAAAAAAAAAAAAAAAAAAAAAAAACTCTGAGAAAAAATCGAAAAAAAAGCGGAGGAGCCTGCCGAAGATGAAGCCATTACGGCTCGCCTTTATGTGTCCTTCTCGGGATAGCGTCATTTAAAGAACGAAGGTCAGCACAACGTAAAATAAAAATAAAAAAATAAAAAAAAAAAACCCAGAGAAAAAACCGACAAAAAAACCGGAGGAGCCTGCCGAATATGAGGCCATTACAGCTCGCCTTTATGTGTCCTTCTCTGGATAGCGTCATTTAAAGAACGATGGTCAGCACAACGGAAAAAAAAAAAAAGAAAAAAAAAACTCAGAGAAATAACCGAAAAAAAAAACCGGAGGAGCCTGCCGAAGATGAGGACATTACGGCTCGCCTTTATGTGTCCTTCTCGGGATAGCGTCATTTAAAGAACGAAGGTCAGCACAACGTTAAAAAAAAAAAAAAAAAAAAAAACTCTTGAGAAGAAACCGAAAAAAAAAACCGAAGGAGCCTGCCGAAGATGAGGCCATTACAGCTCGCCTTTATGTGTCCTTCTCGGGATAGCGTCATTTAAAGAACGAAGGTCAGCACAAAAAAAAAAAAAAAAAAAAAAAAAAAAAAAAAAACTCTGAGAGAAAACCGAAAAAAAACCGGAGGAGCCTGCCGAAGATGAGGCCATTACAGCTCGCCTTTATGTGTCCTTCTCGGGATAGCGTCATTTAAAGAACGAAGGTCAGCACAACGTAAATAAAAAAAAAAAAAAAAAACCCAGAGAAAAAACCGACAAAAAAACCGGAGGAGCCTGCCGAAGATGAGGCCATTACAGCTCGCCTTTATGTGTCCTTCTCTGGATAGCGTCATTTAAAGAACGATGGTCAGCACAACTGGAAAAAGAAAAAAAAAAAAAAAGAAAAAAAAAACTCAGAGAAATAACCGAAAAAAAAAACCGGAGGAGCCTGCCGAAGATGAGGACATTACGGCTCGCCTTTATGTGTCCTTCTCGGGATAGCGTCATTTAAACAACGAAGGTCAGCACAACGTAAAAAAAAAAAAAAAAAAAAAAAAAAAAAAAAAAAAAAAAAAAAAAAAAAAAAAAAAAAAAACTCAGAGAAATAACCGAAAAAAAACCGGAGGAGCCTGCCGAAGATGAGGCCATTACAGCTCGCCTTTATGTGTCCTTCTCGGGATAGCGTCATTTAAAGGACGAAGGTCAGCACAACGTATAATAAAAAAAAAAAAAAATCAGAGAAATAACCGAAAAAAAAACCGGAGGAGCCTGCCGAAGATGAGGCCATTACAGCTCGCCTTTATGTGTCCTTCTCGGGATAGCGTCATTCAAAGAACGAAGGTCAGCACAACTTAAAAAAAAAAAAAAAAAAAAAAAAAAAAAAAACTCTGAGAAAAAATCGAAAAAAAAGCGGAGGAGCCTGCCGAAGATGAAGCCATTACGGCTCGCCTTTATGTGTCCTTCTCGGGATAGCGTCATTTAAAGAACGAAGGTCAGCACAACGTAAAATAAAAATAAAAAAATAAAAAAAAACCCAGAGAAAAAACCGACAAAAAAACCGGAGGAGCCTGCCGAATATGAGGCCATTACAGCTCGCCTTTATGTGTCCTTCTCTGGATAGCGTCATTTAAAGAACGATGGTCAGCACAACGGAAAAAAAAAAAAGAAAAAAAAAAACTCAGAGAAATAACCGAAAAAAAAAACCGGAGGAGCCTGCCGAAGATGAGGACATTACGGCTCGCCTTTATGTGTCCTTCTCGGGATAGCGTCATTTAAAGAACGAAGGTCAGCACAACGTTAAAAAAAAAAAAAAAAAAAAAAAAAAAAAAAAAAAAACTCTTGAGAAAAAACCGAAAAAAAAAACCGAAGGAGCCTGCCGAAGATGAGGCCATTACAGCTCGCCTTTATGTGTCCTTCTCGGGATAGCGTCATTTAAAGAACGAAGGTCAGCACACAAAAAAAAAAAAAAAAAAAAAAAAAAAAAAACTCTAAGAGAAAACCGAAAAAAAAACCGGAGGAGCCTGCCGAAGATGAGGCCATTACAGCTCGCCTTTATGTGTCCTTCTCGGGATAGCGTCATTTAAAGAACGAAGGTCAGCACAACGTAAATAAAAAAAAAAAAAAAAAAAACTCAGAGAAATAACCGAAAAAAAAATCGGAGGAGCCTGCCGAAGATGAGGCCATTACGGCTCGCCTTTATGTGTCCTTCTCGGGATAGCGTCATTTAAAGAACGAAGGTCAGCACAACGTAAAAAAAAAAAAAAAAACTCAGAGAAATAACCGAAAAAAAAAAAACCGGAGGAGCCTGCCGAAGATGAGGCCATTACGGCTCGCCTTTATGTGTCCTTCTCGGGATAGCGTCATTTAAAGAACGAAGGTCAGCACAACGTAAAATAAAAATAAAAAAATAAAAAAAAAACCCAGAGAAAAAACCGACAAAAAAACCGGAGGAGCCTGCCGAATATGAGGCCATTACAGCTCGCCTTTATGTGTCCTTCTCTGGATAGCGTCATTTAAAGAACGATGGTCAGCACAACGGAAAAAAAAAAAGAAAAAAAAAACTCAGAGAAATAACCGAAAAAAAAAACCGGAGGAGCCTGCCGAAGATGAGGCCATTACGGCTCAAATTTAGGTGTCCTTCTCGGGATAGCGTCATTTAAACATTTAAAGAACGATGGTCAGCACAACGTAAAAAAAAAAAAAAAAAAAAAAAAAAAAAAAAAAAAACTCAGAGAAATAACCGAAAAAAAAACCGGAGGAGCCTGCCGAAGATGAGGCCATTACAGCTCGCCTTTATGTGTCCTTCTCGGGATAGCGTCATTCAAAGAACGAAGGTCAGCACAACTTAAAAAAAAAAAAAAAAAAAAAAAAAAAAAAAAAACTCTGAGAAAAAATCGAAAAAAAAGCGGAGGAGCCTGCCGAAGATGAAGCCATTACGGCTCGCCTTTATGTGTCCTTCTCGGGATAGCGTCATTTAAAGAACGAAGGTCAGCACAACGTAAAATAAAAATAAAAAAATAAAAAAAAAACCCAGAGAAAAAACCGACAAAAAAACCGGAGGAGCCTGCCGAATATGAGGCCATTACAGCTCGCCTTTATGTGTCCTTCTCTGGATAGCGTCATTTAAAGAACGATGGTCAGCACAACGGAAAAAAAAAAAAAAAGAAAAAAAAAACTCAGAGAAATAACCGAAAAAAAAAACCGGAGGAGCCTGCCGAAGATGAGGACATTACGGCTCGCCTTTATGTGTCCTTCTCGGGATAGCGTCATTTAAAGAACGAAGGTCAGCACAACGTTTAAAAAAAAAAAAAAAAAAAAAAAAAAAAAAAAAAAAAAAAAAAAAAAAAAAAAAAAAAAAAAAACTCTTGAGAAAAAACCGAAAAAAAAAACCGAAGGAGCCTGCCGAAGATGAAGCCATTACAGCTCGCCTTTATGTGTCCTTCTCGGGATAGCGTCATTTAAAGAACGAAGGTCAGCACACAAAAAAAAAAAAAAAAAAAAAAAAAAAAAAAAAAAAACCGGAGGAGCCTGCCGAAGATGAGGCCATTACAGCTCGCCTTTATGTGTCCTTCTCGGGATAGCGTCATTTAAAGAACGAAGGTCAGCACAACGTAAATAAAAAAAAAAAAAAAAAAAAAAAAAAAAACTCAGAGAAATAACCGAAAAAAAAATCGGAGGAGCCTGCCGAAGATGAGGCCATTACGGCTCGCCTTTATGTGTCCTTCTCGGGATAGCGTCATTTAAAGAACGAAGGTCAGCACAACGTAAAAAAAAAAAAAAAAAACTCAGAGAAATAACCGAAAAAAAAAAACCGGAGGAGCCTGCCGAAGATGAGGCCATTACGGCTCGCCTTTATGTGTCCTTCTCGGGATAGCGTCATTTAAAGAACGAAGGTCAGCACAACGTAAAAAAAAAAAAAAAAAAAAAAACCGGAGGAGCCTGCCGAAGATGAGGCCATTACGGCTCGCCTTTATGTGTCCTTCTCGGGATAGCGTCATTTAAAGAACGAAGGTCAGCACAACGTAAAATAAAAATAAAAAAATAAAAAAAAAAACCCAGAGAAAAAACCGACAAAAAAACCGGAGGAGCCTGCCGAATATGAGGCCATTACAGCTCGCCTTTATGTGTCCTTCTCTGGATAGCGTCATTTAAAGAACGATGGTCAGCACAACGGAAAAAAAAAAAAAAGAAAAAAAAAACTCAGAG
>NC_142435.1:68645000-68647500 GCF_059453495.1 Arachis ipaensis
AAAAAAAAAAAAAACTCAGAGAAATAACCGAAAAAAAAATCGGAGGAGCCTGCCGAAGATGAGGCCATTACGGCTCGCCTTTATGTGTCCTTCTCGGGATAGCGTCATTTAAAGAACGAAGGTCAGCACAACGTAAAAAAAAAAAAAACTCAGAGAAATAACCGAAAAAAAAAAACCGGAGGAGCCTGCCGAAGATGAGGCCATTACGGCTCGCCTTTATGTGTCCTTCTCGGGATAGCGTCATTTAAAGAACGAAGGTCAGCACAACGTAAAATAAAAATAAAAAAATAAAAAAAAAAACCCAGAGAAAAAACCGACAAAAAAACCGGAGGAGCCTGCCGAATATGAGGCCATTACAGCTCGCCTTTATGTGTCCTTCTCTGGATAGCGTCATTTAAAGAACGATGGTCAGCACAACGGAAAAAAAAAAAAGAAAAAAAAATCAGAGAAATAACCGAAAAAAAAAACCGGAGGAGCCTGCCGAAGATGAGGCCATTACGGCTCAAATTTAGGTGTCCTTCTCGGGATAGCGTCATTTAAACATTTAAAGAACGATGGTCAGCACAACGTAAAAAAAAAAAAAAAAAAAAAAAAACTCAGAGAAATAACCGAAAAAAAAACCGGAGGAGCCTGCCGAAGATGAGGCCATTACAGCTCGCCTTTATGTGTCCTTCTCGGGATAGCGTCATTCAAAGAACGAAGGTCAGCACAACTTAAAAAAAAAAAAAAAAAAAAAAAAAAAAAACTCTGAGAAAAAATCGAAAAAAAAGCGGAGGAGCCTGCCGAAGATGAAGCCATTACGGCTCGCCTTTATGTGTCCTTCTCGGGATAGCGTCATTTAAAGAACGAAGGTCAGCACAACGTAAAATAAAAATAAAAAAATAAAAAAAAAAAACCCAGAGAAAAAACCGACAAAAAAACCGGAGGAGCCTGCCGAATATGAGGCCATTACAGCTCGCCTTTATGTGTCCTTCTCTGGATAGCGTCATTTAAAGAACGATGGTCAGCACAACGGAAAAAAAAAAAGAAAAAAAAAACTCTGAGAAATAACCGAAAAAAAAAACCGGAGGAGCCTGCCGAAGATGAGGACATTACGGCTCGCCTTTATGTGTCCTTCTCGGGATAGCGTCATTTAAAGAACGAAGGTCAGCACAACGTTCAAAAAAAAAAAAAAAAAAAAAAAAAAAAAAAAAAACTCTTGAGAAAAAACCGAAAAAAAAAACCGAAGGAGCCTGCCGAAGATGAGGCCATTACAGCTCGCCTTTATGTGTCCTTCTCGGGATAGCGTCATTTAAAGAACGAAGGTCAGCACAAAAAAAAAAAAAAAAAAAAAAAAAAAAAAAAAACTCTGAGAGAAAACCGAAAAAAAAACCGGAGGAGCCTGCCGAAGATGAGGCCATTACAGCTCGCCTTTATGTGTCCTTCTCGGGATAGCGTCATTTAAAGAACGAAGGTCAGCACAACGTAAATAAAAAAAAAAAAAAAAAAAACCCAGAGAAAAAACCGACAAAAAAACCGGAGGAGCCTGCCGAAGATGAGGCCATTACAGCTCGCCTTTATGTGTCCTTCTCTGGATAGCGTCATTTAAAGAACGATGGTCAGCACAACTGGAAAAAGAAAAAAAAAAAAAAAGAAAGAAAAAACTCAGAGAAATAACCGAAAAAAAACCGGAGGAGCCTGCCGAAGATGAGGCCATTACAGCTCGCCTTTATGTGTCCTTCTCGGGATAGCGTCATTTAAAGGACGAAGGTCAGCACAACGTATAATAAAAAAAAAAAAAAATCAGAGAAATAACCGAAAAAAAAACCGGAGGAGCCTGCCGAAGATGAGGCCATTACAGCTCGCCTTTATGTGTCCTTCTCGGGATAGCGACATTCAAAGAACGAAGGTCAGCACAACTTAAAAAAAAAAAAAAAAAAAAAAAAAAAAAAAAAAAAAAAAAAAAAAAAAAAAAAAAAACTCTGAGAAAAAATCGAAAAAAAAGCGGAGGAGCCTGCCGAAGATGAAGCCATTACGGCTCGCCTTTATGTGTCCTTCTCGGGATAGCGTCATTTAAAGAACGAAGGTCAGCACAACGTAAAATAAAAATAAAAAAATAAAAAAAAAACCCAGAGAAAAAACCGACAAAAAAACCGGAGGAGCCTGCCGAATATGAGGCCATTACAGCTCGCCTTTATGTGTCCTTCTCTGGATAGCGTCATTTAAAGAACGATGGTCAGCACAACGGAAAAAAAAAAAAGAAAAAAAAACTCAGAGAAATAACCGAAAAAAAAAACCGGAGGAGCCTGCCGAAGATGAGGACATTACGGCTCGCCTTTATGTGTCCTTCTCGGGATAGCGTCATTTAAAGAACGAAGGTCAGCACAACGTTAAAAAAAAAAAAAAAAAAAAAAAAAAAAAAAAACTCTTGAGAAAAAACCGAAGGAGCCTGCCGAAGATGAGGCCATTACAGCTCGCCTTTATGTGTCCTTCTCGGGATAGCGTCATTTAAAGAACGAAG
>NC_142435.1:68652500-68665000 GCF_059453495.1 Arachis ipaensis
AAGATGAGGCCATTACAGCTCGCCTTTATGTGTCCTTCTCGGGATAGCGTCATTTAAAGAACGAAGGTCAGCACAACGTAAATAAAAAAAAAAAAAAAAAAAAAAAACTCAGAGAAATAACCGAAAAAAAAATCGGAGGAGCCTGCCGAAGATGAGGCCATTACGGCTCGCCTTTATGTGTCCTTCTCGGGATAGCGTCATTTAAAGAACGAAGGTCAGCACAACGTAAAAAAAAAAAAAAACTCAGAGAAATAACCGAAAAAAAAAAACCGGAGGAGCCTGCCGAAGATGAGGCCATTACGGCTCGCCTTTATGTGTCCTTCTCGGGATAGCGTCATTTAAAGAACGAAGGTCAGCACAACGTAAAATAAAAATAAAAAAATAAAAAAAAAACCCAGAGAAAAAACCGACAAAAAAACCGGAGGAGCCTGCCGAATATGAGGCCATTACAGCTCGCCTTTAAGTGTCCTTCTCTGGATAGCGTCATTTAAAGAACGATGGTCAGCACAACGGAAAAAAAAAAAGAAAAAAAAAACTCAGAGAAATAACCGAAAAAAAAAACCGGAGGAGCCTGCCGAAGATGAGGCCATTACGGCTCAAATTTAGGTGTCCTTCTCGGGATAGCGTCATTTAAACATTTAAAGAACGATGGTCAGCACAACGTAAAAAAAAAAAAAAAAAAAAATAAAAACTCAGAGAAATAACCGAAAAAAAAACCGGAGGAGCCTGCCGAAGATGAGGCCATTACAGCTCGCCTTTATGTGTCCTTCTCGGGATAGCGTCATTCAAAGAACGAAGGTCAGCACAACTTAAAAAAAAAAAAAAAAAAAAAAAAAAAAAAAAAAAAAAAAAAAAAAAAAAAAAAAAAAAAAAACTCTGAGAAAAAATCGAAAAAAAAGCGGAGGAGCCTGCCGAAGATGAAGCCATTACGGCTCGCCTTTATGTGTCCTTCTCGGGATAGCGTCATTTAAAGAACGAAGGTCAGCACAACGTAAAATAAAAATAAAAAAATAAAAAAAAAAACCCAGAGAAAAAACCGACAAAAAAACCGGAGGAGCCTGCCAAATATGAGGCCATTACAGCTCGCCTTTATGTGTCCTTCTCTGGATAGCGTCATTTAAAGAACGATGGTCAGCACAACGGAAAAAAAAAAAAAGAAAAAAAAAACTCAGAGAAATAACCGAAAAAAAAAACCGGAGGAGCCTGCCGAAGATGAGGACATTACGGCTCGCCTTTATGTGTCCTTCTCGGGATAGCGTCATTTAAAGAACGAAGGTCAGCACAACGTTAAAAAAAAAAAAAAAAAAAAAAAAAACTCTTGAGAAAAAACCGAAAAAAAAAACCGAAGGAGCCTGCCGAAGATGAAGCCATTACAGCTCGCCTTTATGTGTCCTTCTCGGGATAGCGTCATTTAAAGAACGAAGGTCAGCACAAAAAAAAAAAAAAAAAAAAAAAAAACAAAAACCGGAGGAGCCTGCCGAAGATGAGGCCATTACAGCTCGCCTTTATGTGTCCTTCTCGGGATAGCGTCATTTAAAGAACGAAGGTCAGCACAACGTAAATAAAAAAAAAAAAAAAAAAAAAAAAAAAAAAAAAAAAACTCAGAGAAATAACCGAAAAAAAAATCGGAGGAGCCTGCCGAAGATGAGGCCATTACGGCTCGCCTTTATGTGTCCTTCTCGGGATAGCGTCATTTAAAGAACGAAGGTCAGCACAACGTAAAAAAAAAAAAAAAAACTCAGAGAAATAACCGAAAAAAAAAAACCGGAGGAGCCTGCCGAAGATGAGGCCATTACGGCTCGCCTTTATGTGTCCTTCTCGGGATAGCGTCATTTAAAGAACGAAGGTCAGCACAACGTAAAAAAAAAAAAAAAAAAAAAACCGGAGGAGCCTGCCGAAGATGAGGCCATTACGGCTCGCCTTTATGTGTCCTTCTCGGGATAGCGTCATTTAAAGAACGAAGGTCAGCACAACGTAAAAAAAAAAAAAAAAAAACTCATAGAAATAACCGAAAAGAAACCGGAGGAGCCTGCCGAAGATGAGGCCATTACAGCTCGCCTTTATGTGTCCTTCTCGGGATAGCGTCATTTAAAGAACGAAGGTCAGCACAACGTAAAAAAAAAAAAAAAAAAAAAAAAAAAAAAAAAAAACCGAAAAAAAAAACCGGAGGAGCCTGCCGAAGATGAGGCCATTACGGCTCGCCTTTATGTGTCCTTCTCGGGATAGCGTCATTTAAAGAACGAAGGTCAGCACAACGTTAAAAAAAAAAAAAAAAAAAAAAAACCGGAGGAGCCTGCCGAAGATGAGGCCATTACGGCTCGCCTTTATGTGTCCTTCTCGGGATAGCGTCATTTAAAGAACGAAGGTCAGCACAACGTAAAATAAAAATAAAAAAATAAAAAAAAAAACCCAGAGAAAAAACCGACAAAAAAACCGGAGGAGCCTGCCGAATATGAGGCCATTACAGCTCGCCTTTATGTGTCCTTCTCTGGATAGCGTCATTTAAAGAACGATGGTCAGCACAACGGAAAAAAAAAAGGAAAAAAAAAACTCTGAGAAATAACCGAAAAAAAAAACCGGAGGAGCCTGCCGAAGATGAGGACATTACGGCTCGCCTTTATGTGTCCTTCTCGGGATAGCGTCATTTAAAGAACGAAGGTCAGCACAACGTTCAAAAAAAAAAAAAAAAAAACTCTTGAGAAAAAACCGAAAAAAAAAACCGAAGGAGCCTGCCGAAGATGAGGCCATTACAGCTCGCCTTTATGTGTCCTTCTCGGGATAGCGTCATTTAAAGAACGAAGGTCAGCACAAAAAAAAAAAAAAAAAAAAAAAAAAAAAAAAAACTCTGAGAGAAAACCGAAAAAAAAACCGGAGGAGCCTGCCGAAGATGAGGCCATTACAGCTCGCCTTTATGTGTCCTTCTCGGGATAGCGTCATTTAAAGAACGAAGGTCAGCACAACGTAAATAAAAAAAAAAAAAAAAAAAACCCAGAGAAAAAACCGACAAAAAAACCGGAGGAGCCTGCCGAAGATGAGGCCATTACAGCTCGCCTTTATGTGTCCTTCTCTGGATAGCGTCATTTAAAGAACGATGGTCAGCACAACTGGAAAAAGAAAAAAAAAAAAAGAAAAAAAAAACTCAGAGAAATAACCGAAAAAAAACCGGAGGAGCCTGCCGAAGATGAGGCCATTACAGCTCGCCTTTATGTGTCCTTCTCGGGATAGCGTCATTTAAAGGACGAAGGTCAGCACAACGTATAATAAAAAAAAAAAAAAATCAGAGAAATAACCGAAAAAAAAACCGGAGGAGCCTGCCGAAGATGAGGCCATTACAGCTCGCCTTTATGTGTCCTTCTCGGGATAGCGTCATTCAAAGAACGAAGGTCAGCACAACTTAAAAAAAAAAAAAAAAAAAAAAAAAAAAAAAAAAAAAAAAAAAAAAAAAAAAAAAAAAAAAAAAACTCTGAGAAAAAATCGAAAAAAAAGCGGAGGAGCCTGCCGAAGATGAAGCCATTACGGCTCGCCTTTATGTGTCCTTCTCGGGATAGCGTCATTTAAAGAACGAAGGTCAGCACAACGTAAAATAAAAATAAAAAAATAAAAAAAAAACCCAGAGAAAAAACCGACAAAAAAACCGGAGGAGCCTGCCGAATATGAGGCCATTACAGCTCGCCTTTATGTGTCCTTCTCTGGATAGCGTCATTTAAAGAACGATGGTCAGCACAACGGAAAAAAAAAAAGAAAAAAAAACTCAGAGAAATAACCGAAAAAAAAAACCGGAGGAGCCTGCCGAAGATGAGGACATTACGGCTCGCCTTTATGTGTCCTTCTCGGGATAGCGTCATTTAAAGAACGAAGGTCAGCACAACGTTAAAAAAAAAAAAAAAAAAAAAAAAAAAAAAAAAACTCTTGAGAAAAAACCGAAGGAGCCTGCCGAAGATGAGGCCATTACAGCTCGCCTTTATGTGTCCTTCTCGGGATAGCGTCATTTAAAGAACGAAGGTCAGCACAAAAAAAAAAAAAAAAAAAAAAAAAAAAAACTCTGAGAGAAAACCGAAAAAAAAACCGGAGGAGCCTGCCGAAGATGAGGCCATTACAGCTCGCCTTTATGTGTCCTTCTCGGGATAGCGTCATTTAAAGAACGAAGGTCAGCACAACGTAAATAAAAAAAAAAAAAAAAAAAAAAAAACTCAGAGAAATAACCGAAAAAAAAATCGGAGGAGCCTGCCGAAGATGAGGCCATTACGGCTCGCCTTTATGTGTCCTTCTCGGGATAGCGTCATTTAAAGAACGAAGGTCAGCACAACGTAAAAAAAAAAAAAAAACTCAGAGAAATAACCGAAAAAAAAAAACCGGAGGAGCCTGCCGAAGATGAGGCCATTACGGCTCGCCTTTATGTGTCCTTCTCGGGATAGCGTCATTTAAAGAACGAAGGTCAGCACAACGTAAAATAAAAATAAAAAAATAAAAAAAAAAAACCCAGAGAAAAAACCGACAAAAAAACCGGAGGAGCCTGCCGAATATGAGGCCATTACAGCTCGCCTTTATGTGTCCTTCTCTGGATAGCGTCATTTAAAGAACGATGGTCAGCACAACGGAAAAAAAAAAAAGAAAAAAAAAACTCAGAGAAATAACCGAAAAAAAAAACCGGAGGAGCCTGCCGAAGATGAGGCCATTACGGCTCAAATTTAGGTGTCCTTCTCGGGATAGCGTCATTTAAACATTTAAAGAACGATGGTCAGCACAACGTAAAAAAAAAAAAAAAAAAAAAAAAAACTCAGAGAAATAACCGAAAAAAAAACCGGAGGAGCCTGCCGAAGATGAGGCCATTACAGCTCGCCTTTATGTGTCCTTCTCGGGATAGCGTCATTCAAAGAACGAAGGTCAGCACAACTTAAAAAAAAAAAAAAAAAAAAAAAAAAAAAACTCTGAGAAAAAATCGAAAAAAAAGCGGAGGAGCCTGCCGAAGATGAAGCCATTACGGCTCGCCTTTATGTGTCCTTCTCGGGATAGCGTCATTTAAAGAACGAAGGTCAGCACAACGTAAAATAAAAATAAAAAAATAAAAAAAAAAACCCAGAGAAAAAACCGACAAAAAAACCGGAGGAGCCTGCCGAATATGAGGCCATTACAGCTCGCCTTTATGTGTCCTTCTCTGGATAGCGTCATTTAAAGAACGATGGTCAGCACAACGGAAAAAAAAAAAAGAAAAAAAAAACTCAGAGAAATAACCGAAAAAAAAAACCGGAGGAGCCTGCCGAAGATGAGGACATTACGGCTCGCCTTTATGTGTCCTTCTCGGGATAGCGTCATTTAAAGAACGAAGGTCAGCACAACGTTAAAAAAAAAAAAAAAAAAAAAAAAAAAAAAAAAAACTCTTGAGAAAAAACCGAAGGAGCCTGCCGAAGATGAGGCCATTACAGCTCGCCTTTATGTGTCCTTCTCGGGATAGCGTCATTTAAAGAACGAAGGTCAGCACAAAAAAAAAAAAAAAAAAAAAAAAAAAAAAAACTCTGAGAGAAAACCGAAAAAAAAACCGGAGGAGCCTGCCGAAGATGAGGCCATTACAGCTCGCCTTTATGTGTCCTTCTCGGGATAGCGTCATTTAAAGAACGAAGGTCAGCACAACGTAAATAAAAAAAAAAAAAAAAAAAAAAACTCAGAGAAATAACCGAAAAAAAAATCGGAGGAGCCTGCCGAAGATGAGGCCATTACGGCTCGCCTTTATGTGTCCTTCTCGGGATAGCGTCATTTAAAGAACGAAGGTCAGCACAACGTAAAAAAAAAAAAAAAACTCAGAGAAATAACCGAAAAAAAAAAAACCGGAGGAGCCTGCCGAAGATGAGGCCATTACGGCTCGCCTTTATGTGTCCTTCTCGGGATAGCGTCATTTAAAGAACGAAGGTCAGCACAACGTAAAATAAAAATAAAAAAATAAAAAAAAAAAACCCAGAGAAAAAACCGACAAAAAAACCGGAGGAGCCTGCCGAATATGAGGCCATTACAGCTCGCCTTTATGTGTCCTTCTCTGGATAGCGTCATTTAAAGAACGATGGTCAGCACAACGGAAAAAAAAAAAAGAAAAAAAAAACTCAGAGAAATAACCGAAAAAAAAAACCGGAGGAGCCTGCCGAAGATGAGGCCATTACGGCTCAAATTTAGGTGTCCTTCTCGGGATAGCGTCATTTAAACATTTAAAGAACGATGGTCAGCACAACGTAAAAAAAAAAAAAAAAAAAAAAAAACTCAGAGAAATAACCGAAAAAAAAACCGGAGGAGCCTGCCGAAGATGAGGCCATTACAGCTCGCCTTTATGTGTCCTTCTCGGGATAGCGTCATTCAAAGAACGAAGGTCAGCACAACTTAAAAAAAAAAAAAAAAAAAAAAAAAAAAACTCTGAGAAAAAATCGAAAAAAAAGCGGAGGAGCCTGCCGAAGATGAAGCCATTACGGCTCGCCTTTATGTGTCCTTCTCGGGATAGCGTCATTTAAAGAACGAAGGTCAGCACAACGTAAAATAAAAATAAAAAAATAAAAAAAAAAACCCAGAGAAAAAACCGACAAAAAAACCGGAGGAGCCTGCCGAATATGAGGCCATTACAGCTCGCCTTTATGTGTCCTTCTCTGGATAGCGTCATTTAAAGAACGATGGTCAGCACAACGGAAAAAAAAAAAAGAAAAAAAAAACTCAGAGAAATAACCGAAAAAAAAAACCGGAGGAGCCTGCCGAAGATGAGGACATTACGGCTCGCCTTTATGTGTCCTTCTCGGGATAGCGTCATTTAAAGAACGAAGGTCAGCACAACGTTAAAAAAAAAAAAAAAAAAAAAAAAAAAAAAAAAAAAAACTCTTGAGAAAAAACCGAAAAAAAAAACCGAAGGAGCCTGCCGAAGATGAAGCCATTACAGCTCGCCTTTATGTGTCCTTCTCGGGATAGCGTCATTTAAAGAACGAAGGTCAGCACAAAAAAAAAAAAAAAAAAAAAAAAACAAAAAACAAAAACCGGAGGAGCCTGCCGAAGATGAGGCCATTACAGCTCGCCTTTATGTGTCCTTCTCGGGATAGCGTCATTTAATGAACGAAGGTCAGCACAACGTAAATAAATAAAAAAAAAAAAAAAAAAAAAAAAAAAAAAAAAAACTCAGAGAAATAACCGAAAAAAAAATCGGAGGAGCCTGCCGAAGATGAGGCCATTACGGCTCGCCTTTATGTGTCCTTCTCGGGATAGCGTCATTTAAAGAACGAAGGTCAGCACAACGTAAAAAAAAAAAAAAAAAACTCAGAGAAATAACCGAAAAAAAAAAACCGGAGGAGCCTGCCGAAGATGAGGCCATTACGGCTCGCCTTTATGTGTCCTTCTCGGGATAGCGTCATTTAAAGAACGAAGGTCAGCACAACGTAAAAAAAAAAAAAAAAAAAAACCGGAGGAGCCTGCCGAAGATGAGGCCATTACGGCTCGCCTTTATGTGTCCTTCTCGGGATAGCGTCATTTAAAGAACGAAGGTCAGCACAACGTAAAAAAAAAAAAAAAAAAAAACTCATAGAAATAACCGAAAAGAAACCGGAGGAGCCTGCCGAAGATGAGGCCATTACAGCTCGCCTTTATGTGTCCTTCTCGGGATAGCGTCATTTAAAGAACGAAGGTCAGCACAACGTAAAAAAAAAAAAAAAAAAAAAAAAAAAAAAAAAAAAAAAAACCGAAAAAAAAACCGGAGGAGCCTGCCGAAGATGAGGCCATTACGGCTCGCCTTTATGTGTCCTTCTCGGGATAGCGTCATTTAAAGAACGAAGGTCAGCACAACGTTAAAAAAAAAAAAAAAAAAAAAAAAACCGGAGGAGCCTGCCGAAGATGAGGCCATTACGGCTCGCCTTTATGTGTCCTTCTCGGGATAGCGTCATTTAAAGAACGAAGGTCAGCACAACGTAAAAAAAAAAAAAAAAAAAAAAAAAAAAAAAAAAAAAAAAAAAAAAAAAACTCTTGAGAAAAAACCGAAAAAAAAAACCGAAGGAGCCTGCCGAAGATGAGGCCATTACAGCTCGCCTTTATGTGTCCTTCTCGGGATAGCGTCATTTAAAGAACGAAGGTCAGCACAACGTAAATAAAAAAAAAAAAAAAAAAAAAAAAAAAAAAAAAAACTCAGAGAAATAACCGGAAAAAAAATCGGAGGAGCCTGCCGAAGATGAGGCCATTACGGCTCGCCTTTATGTGTCCTTCTCGGGATAGCGTCATTTAAAGAACGAAGGTCAGCACAACGTAAAAAAAAAAAAAAAAAAACTCAGAGAAATAACCGAAAAAAAAAACCGGAGGAGCCTGCCGAAGATGAGGCCATTACGGCTCGCCTTTATGTGTCCTTCTCGGGATAGCGTCATTTAAAGAACGAAGGTCAGCACAACGTAAAAAAAAAAAAAAAACCGGAGGAGCCTGCCGAAGAGGAGGCCATTACGGCTCGCCTTTATGTGTCCTTCTCGGGATAGCGTCATTTAAAGAACGAAGGTCAGCACAACGTAAAAAAAAAAAAAAAAAAAAAAAAAAACTCATAGAAATAACCGAAAAGAAACCGGAGGAGCCTGCCGAAGATGAGGCCATTACAGCTCGCCTTTATGTGTCCTTCTCGGGATAGCGTCATTTAAAGAACGAAGGTCAGCACAACGTAAAAAAAAAAAAAAAACCGGAGGAGCCTGCCGAAGAGGAGGCCATTACGGCTCGCCTTTATGTGTCCTTCTCGGGATAGCGTCATTTAAAGAACGAAGGTCAGCACAACGTAAAAAAAAAAAAACTCTTGAGAAAAAACCGAAAAAAAAAACCGAAGGAGCCTGCCGAAGATGAGGCCATTACAGCTCGCCTTTATGTGTCTGATGACAAGTCATCTTAGCCCATTTTAGCTAGTCTTTTTCTTTTGTTTTCATTAGAATTATGCACTTTCTTAAGCTACAAGCAAGCTAATTGAGTAGATTTTCATGTTTCCCTTGATTGAACCAACCATATGTGAATTCATGCCATTTCATGAGGTTTTGAACTATATTTGTTGCATATTGTGGAAGATTGAATACCTCATGATTTTGAGCAAAACTTTGATTAGTTTGGTTGATCAATGATAGGTGAAGAAGGCTTGGAGAAAGGTTGAAGCAAAGAGGAATGGCTAGGAGTGAAGAGAGGACAATGGAATAAGTGAAAATTGAACCGGGTTGCATGAAGTTAGCCCCAACGTTAGCCCCCTAACTTGGAGGCTAACGTTGGGCATATGAATCACTCTTTGGAAGTAGCCAACGTTAGCTCCAACGTTAGCCCCCTAACTTGGAGGCTAACGTTGGAACTTGAGAGTTTCTCCCTGGGCTACCAACGTTTGCGCCAACGTTAGCCCCCTAACTTGGAGGCTAACGTTGGCACTTAAATCACAATGGGGGAGTAGGCAACGTTTGCGCCAACGTTAGCCCCCTAACGTGGAGGCTAACGTTGGCACCAATCACACCAAGCAAGGCCAACGTTAGGGTCAAAGTTAGACCCCTAACGTTGGCGCCAACGTCTAAACCAGAAGAATGTGGTTTGCTGATATGAAAAGTTAGGGTCAAAGTTAGACCCCTAACTTTGACCCTAACGTTGAAGACCAACGTTGGCTAACTCCATTTCCGGTTCAATTGGTTCACTTCGGTTCTTCTTCAATCTTCAAGAGCAATCAACCAAGGCCTCTTTCAACCCAATTCCACCAAGAACAAAGGCCCAACTCAAGGCTTGAAGATCATTTTGGAAAGTGTATAAATAGGATAGAATTCAATTTGTTTAGGGAGCTTTTCCGGGAGAGTTTTCTTTTAGAGCTTTCCTTTTAGAATTTTCATAAGAGTTTTTGGGAAGCTTTTGTCACTGAGTGAACTTTAATTTCTTGTTTTCATTTGCTTTCAATTTCATTTTACTTTTGTCTTGGATCTTGGATTGGAGAATTGAAGAAATTCTGTTTCAATCTCAATCTTGGATCTCTCTGTTTATTTACTGCTTAATTGAAATTCCGTTTCTGTTACTTACTTCATCTATTCTCTTTGCAATTTACAATTTCCTTGCTATTGTTCTTGTTGGATCTAGGAAGGCATTGAGATCTAGACTTGGTTTTCTAGTCTCTGGGTCCTGAGATCTAAATTCTCATTTCAATTCTCTGTTTAATGCTTTCATTGTTCATTTACTTTGCTGTTATAAGATCCGGTTCAATCCCAACTCCCTTTTCCTCTTCTGTTTGATGCAATTTAGTTTTCCCTTGTTTAAATTCTGCAAATCCTCATCCCAATCCCCTTTACTTTTCAAGCAATTTACATTTCTTGCACTTTAAGATTCTGCGATTTACATTTCTTGCACTTTAAGTTTCTGTCATTTAATTTCTTGTCCTTTAAGTTTCAGCAATTTACTTTCCCGCTCTCTTTAATTTCATGCAATTTACATTCTGCAAATCACAAATCACCCAACCAACACTTGATTCGCTTGACTAAATCAACCACTAAACTAAAATTGCTCAATCCTTCAATCCCTGTGGGATCGACCTCACTTCCGTGAGTTTTTATTACTTGATACGACCCGGTACACTTGCCGGTTAGTTTTGGGTGTTTTGGTAGAAATTCGTTTCTCATCAAAATATCTCATCAGTGTCCTTCTCGGGATAGCGTCATTTAAAGAACGAAGGTCAGCACAACGTAAAAAAAAAAAAAAAAAAAAAAAAAACCGAAAAAAAAAACCGGAGGAGCCTGCCGAAGATGAGGCCATTACGGCTCGCCTTTATGTGTCCTTCTCGGGATAGCGTCATTTAAAGAACGAAGGTCAGCACAACGTTAAAAAAAAAAAAAAAAAAAAAAAAACCGGAGGAGCCTGCCGAAGATGAGGCCATTACGGCTCGCCTTTATGTGTCCTTCTCGGGATAGCGTCATTTAAAGAACGAAGGTCAGCACAACGTAAAAAAAAAAAAAAAAAAAAAAAAAAAAAAAAAAAAAAAAAAAAAAACTCTTGAGAAAAAACCGAAAAAAAAAACCGAAGGAGCCTGCCGAAGATGAGGCCATTACAGCTCGCCTTTATGTGTCCTTCTCGGGATAGCGTCATTTAAAGAACGAAGGTCAGCACAACGTAAATAAAAAAAAAAAAAAAAAAAAAAAAAAAAACTCAGAGAAATAACCGGAAAAAAAATCGGAGGAGCCTGCCGAAGATGAGGCCATTACGGCTCGCCTTTATGTGTCCTTCTCGGGATAGCGTCATTTAAAGAACGAAGGTCAGCACAACGTAAAAAAAAAAAAAAAAAAAAAACTCAGAGAAATAACCGAAAAAAAAAAACCGGAGGAGCCTGCCGAAGATGAGGACATTACGGCTCGCCTTTATGTGTCCTTCTCGGGATAGCGTCATTTAAAGAACGAAGGTCAGCACAACGTAAATAAAAAAATAAAAAAAAAAAAAAAAAAAACTCAGAGAAATAACCGAAAAAAAAATCGGAGGAGCCTGCCGAAGATGAGGCCATTACGGCTCGCCTTTATGTGTCCTTCTCGGGATAGCGTCATTTAAAAAACGAAGGTCAGCACAACGTAAAAAAAAAAAAAAAAAAAAAAAAAAAAAAAAAAAAAAAAAAAAAAAAAAAAAAAAAAAAAACTCAGAGAAATAACCGAAAAAAAACCGGAGGAGCCTGCCGAAGATGAGGCCATTACGGCTCGCCTTTATGTGTCCTTCTCGGGATAGCGTCATTTAAAGGACGAAGGTCAGCACAACGTATATAAAAAAAAAAAAAAAAAAAAAAAAAAAAAAAAAAACTCAGAGAAATAACCGAAAAAAAAACCGGAGGAGCCTGCCGAAGATGAGGCCATTACAGCTCGCCTTTATGTGTCCTTCTCGGGATAGCGTCATTTAAAGAACGAAGGTCAGCACAACGTAAAAAAAAAAAAAAAAAACTCAGAGAAATAACCGAAAAAAAAAAAACCGGAGGAGCCTGCCGAAGATGAGGACATTACGGCTCGCCTTTATGTGTCCTTCTCGGGATAGCGTCATTTAAAGAACGAAGGTCAGCACAACGTAAAAAAAAAAAAAAAAAAAAAAAAAAAAAAAAAAAAAAAAAAAAAAAAAAAAAAAAAAAAAAAAAAAAAACTCAGAGAAATAACCGAAAAAAAACCGGAGGAGCCTGCCGAAGATGAGGCCATTACGGCTCGCCTTTATGTGTCCTTCTCGGGATAGCGTCATTTAAAGGACGAAGGTCAGCACAACGTATATAAAAAAAAAAAAAAAAAAAAAAAAAAAAACTCAGAGAAATAACCGAAAAAAAAACCGGAGGAGCCTGCCGAAGATGAGGCCATTACAGCTCGCCTTTATGTGTCCTTCTCGGGATAGCGTCATTTAAAGAACGAAGGTCAGCACAACGTAAAAAAAAAAAAAAAAAACTCAGAGAAATAACCGAAAAAAAAAAAACCGGAGGAGCCTGCCGAAGATGAGGACATTACGGCTCGCCTTTATGTGTCCTTCTCGGGATAGCGTCATTTAAAGAACGAAGG
>NC_142435.1:68667500-68680000 GCF_059453495.1 Arachis ipaensis
AGGAGCCTGCCGAAGATGAGGCCATTACAGCTCGCCTTTATGTGTCCTTCTCGGGATAGCGTCATTTAAAGAACGAAGGTCAGCACAATGTAAATAAAAAAAAAAAAAAAAAAAAAAAAAAAAAAAAAACTCAGAGAAATAACCGGAAAAAAAATCGGAGGAGCCTGCCGAAGATGAGGCCATTACGGCTCGCCTTTATGTGTCCTTCTCGGGATAGCGTCATTTAAAGAACGAAGGTCAGCACAACGTAAAAAAAAAAAAAAAAAAACTCAGAGAAATAACCGAAAAAAAAAAAACCGGAGGAGCCTGCCGAAGATGAGGACATTACGGCTCGCCTTTATGTGTCCTTCTCGGGATAGCGTCATTTAAAGAACGAAGGTCAGCACAACGTAAATAAAAAAATAAAAAAAAAAAAAAAAAAAAACTCAGAGAAATAACCGAAAAAAAAATCGGAGGAGCCTGCCGAAGATGAGGCCATTACGGCTCGCCTTTATGTGTCCTTCTCGGGATAGCGTCATTTAAAGAACGAAGGTCAGCACAACGTAAAAAAAAAAAAAAAAAACTCAGAGAAATAACCGAAAAAAAAAACCGGAGGAGCCTGCCGAAGATGAGGCCATTACGGCTCGCCTTTATGTGTCCTTCTCGGGATAGCGTCATTTAAAGAACGAAGGTCAGCACAACGTAAAAAAAAAAAAAAAAAAAAAAAAAAAAAAAAAAAAAAAAAACTCTTGAGAAAAAACCGAAAAAAAAAACCGAAGGAGCCTGCCGAAGATGAGGCCATTACAGCTCGCCTTTATGTGTCCTTCTCGGGATAGCGTCATTTAAAGAACGAAGGTCAGCACAACGTAAATAAAAAAAAAAAAAAAAAAAAAAAAAAAAAAAACTCAGAGAAGTAACCGAAAAAAAAATCGGAGGAGCCTGCCGAAGATGAGGCCATTACGGCTCGCCTTTATGTGTCCTTCTCGGGATAGCGTCATTTAAAGAACGAAGGTCAGCACAACGTAAAAAAAAAAAAAAAAACTCAGAGAAATAACCGAAAAAAAAAAACCGGAGGAGCCTGCCGAAGATGAGGCCATTACGGCTCGCCTTTATGTGTCCTTCTCGGGATAGCGTCATTTAAAGAACGAAGGTCAGCACAACGTAAAAAAAAAAAAAAACCGGAGGAGCCTGCCGAAGATGAGGCCATTACGGCTCGCCTTTATGTGTCCTTCTCGGGATAGCGTCATTTAAAGAACGAAGGTCAGCACAACGTAAAAAAAAAAAAAAAAAAAACTCATAGAAATAACCGAAAAGAAACCGGAGGAGCCTGCCGAAGATGAGGCCATTACAGCTCGCCTTTATGTGTCCTTCTCGGGATAGCGTCATTTAAAGAACGAAGGTCAGCACAACGTAAAAAAAAAAAAAAAAAAAAAAAAACCGAAAAAAAAAACCGGAGGAGCCTGCCGAAGATGAGGCCATTACGGCTCGCCTTTATGTGTCCTTCTCGGGATAGCGTCATTTAAAGAACGAAGGTCAGCACAACGTTAAAAAAAAAAAAAAAACCGGAGGAGCCTGCCGAAGATGAGGCCATTACGGCTCGCCTTTATGTGTCCTTCTCGGGATAGCGTCATTTAAAGAACGAAGGTCAGCACAACGTAAAAAAAAAAAAAAAAAAAAAAAAAAAAAAAAAAAAAAAAAAAAAAAAAAAAAAAAAAAAAAAAAAAAAAAAAAAAAAAAAAAAACTCTTGAGAAAAAACCGAAAAAAAAAACCGAAGGAGCCTGCCGAAGATGAGGCCATTACAGCTCGCCTTTATGTGTCCTTCTTGGGATAGCGTCATTTAAAGAACGAAGGTCAGCACAACGTAAATAAAAAAAAAAAAAAAAAAAAAAAAAAAAAAAAAAAACTCAGAGAAATAACCGGAAAAAAAATCGGAGGAGCCTGCCGAAGATGAGGCCATTACGGCTCGCCTTTATGTGTCCTTCTCGGGATAGCGTCATTTAAAGAACGAAGGTCAGCACAACGTAAAAAAAAAAAAAAAAAAACTCAGAGAAATAACCGAAAAAAAAAAAACCGGAGGAGCCTGCTGAAGATGAGGACATTACGGCTCGCCTTTATGTGTCCTTCTCGGGATAGCGTCATTTAAAGAACGAAGGTCAGCACAACGTAAAAAAAAAAAAAAAAAAAAAAAAAAAAAAAAAAAAAAAAAAAAAACTCAGAGAAATAACCGAAAAAAAACCGGAGGAGCCTGCCGAAGATGAGGCCATTACGGCTCGCCTTTATGTGTCCTTCTCGGGATAGCGTCATTTAAAGGACGAAGGTCAGCACAACGTATAAAAAAAAAAAAAAAAAAAAAAAAAAAAAAAAAAAAAAACTCAGAGAAATAACCGAAAAAAAAACCGGAGGAGCCTGCCGAAGATGAGGCCATTACAGCTCGCCTTTATGTGTCCTTCTCGGGATAGCGTCATTTAAAGAACGAAGGTCAGCACAACGTAAAAAAAAAAAAAAAAAAAAAAAAAAAAATCTCAGAGAAATAACCGAAAAAAAAAACCGGAGGAGCCTGCCGAAGATGAGGCCATTACGGCTCAAATTTAGGTGTCCTTCTCGGGATAGCGTCATTTAAACATTTAAAGAACGATGGTCAGCACAACGTAAAAAAAAAAAAAAAAAAAAACTCAGAGAAATAACCGAAAAAAAAACCGGAGGAGCCTGCCGAAGATGAGGCCATTACAGCTCGCCTTTATGTGTCCTTCTCGGGATAGCGTCATTCAAAGAACGAAGGTCAGCACAAAAAAAAAAAAAAAAAAAAACTCTGAGAAAAAATCGAAAAAAAAGCGGAGGAGCCTGCCGAAGATGAAGCCATTACGGCTCGCCTTTATGTGTCCTTCTCGGGATAGCGTCATTTAAAGAACGAAGGTCAGCACAACGTAAAATAAAAATAAAAAAATAAAAAAAAAACCCAGAGAAAAAACCGACAAAAAAACCGGAGGAGCCTGCCGAATATGAGGCCATTACAGCTCGCCTTTATGTGTCCTTCTCGGGATAGCGTCATTTAAAGAACGAAGGTCAGCACAACGTTAAAAAAAAAAAAAAAAAAAAAAAAAACTCTTGAGAAAAAACCGAAAAAAAAAACCGAAGGAGCCTGCCGAAGATGAGGCCATTACAGCTCGCCTTTATGTGTCCTTCTCGGGATAGCGTCATTTAAAGAACGAAGGTCAGCACAAAAAAAAAAAAAAAAAAACTCTGAGAGAAAACCGAAAAAAAAACCGGAGAAGCCTGCCGAAGATGAGGCCATTACAGCTCGCCTTTATGTGTCCTTCTCGGGATAGCGTCATTTAAAGAACGAAGGTCAGCACAACGTAAATAAAAAAAAAAAAAAAAAAAAAAACTCAGAGAAATAACCGAAAAAAAAATCGGAGGAGCCTGCCGAAGATGAGGCCATTACGGCTCGCCTTTATGTGTCCTTCTCGGGATAGCGTCATTTAAAGAACGAAGGTCAGCACAACGTAAAAAAAAAAAAAAAAAAACTCAGAGAAATAACCGAAAAAAAAAAACCGGAGGAGCCTGCCGAAGATGAGGCCATTACGGCTCGCCTTTATGTGTCCTTCTCGGGATAGCGTCATTTAAAGAACGAAGGTCAGCACAACGTAAAAAAAAAAAAAAAACCGGAGGAGCCTGCCGAAGAGGAGGCCATTACGGCTCGCCTTTATGTGTCCTTCTCGGGATAGCGTCATTTAAAGAACGAAGGTCAGCACAACGTAAAAAAAAAAAAAAAAAAAAAAAAAAAAAAAAAAAAAACTCATAGAAATAACCGAAAAGAAACCGGAGGAGCCTGCCGAAGATGAGACCATTACAGCTCGCCTTTATGTGTCCTTCTCGGGATAGCGTCATTTAAAGAACGAAGGTCAGCACAACGTAAAAAAAAAAAAAAAAAAAAAAAAAAACCGGAGGAGCCTGCCGAAGATGAGGCCATTACGGCTCGCCTTTATGTGTCCTTCTCGGGATAGCGTCATTTAAAGAACGAAGGACAGCACAACGTTAAAAAAAAAAAAAAAACCGGAGGAGCCTGCCGAAGATGAGGCCATTACGGCTCGCCTTTATGTGTCCTTCTCGGGATAGCGTCATTTAAAGAACGAAGGTCAGCACAACGTAAAAAAAAAAAAAAAAAAAAAAAAAAAAAAAAAAAACTCTTGAGAAAAAACCGAAAAAAAAAACCGAAGGAGCCTGCCGAAGATGAGGCCATTACAGCTCGCCTTTATGTGTCTTCTCGGGATAGCGTCATTTAAAGAACGAAGGTCAGCACAACGTAAATAAAAAAAAAAAAAAAAAAAAAAAAAAAAAAAACTCAGAGAAATAACCGAAAAAAAAATCGGAGGAGCCTGCCGAAGATGAGGCCATTACGGCTCGCCTTTATGTGTCCTTCTCGGGATAGCGTCATTTAAAGAACGAAGGTCAGCACAACGTAAAAAAAAAAAAAAAACTCAGAGAAATAACCGAAAAAAAAAAACCGGAGGAGCCTGCCGAAGATGAGGCCATTACGGCTCGCCTTTATGTGTCCTTCTCGGGATAGCGTCATTTAAAGAACGAAGGTCAGCACAACGTAAAAAAAAAAAAAAACCGGAGGAGCCTGCCGAAGATGAGGCCATTACGGCTCGCCTTTATGTGTCCTTCTCGGGATAGCGTCATTTAAAGAACGAAGGTCAGCACAACGTAAAAAAAAAAAAAAAAAAACTCATAGAAATAACCGAAAAGAAACCGGAGGAGCCTGCCGAAGATGAGGCCATTACAGCTCGCCTTTATGTGTCCTTCTCGGGATAGCGTCATTTAAAGAACGAAGGTCAGCACAACGTAAAAAAAAAAAAAAAAAAAAAAAAAAAACAGAAAAAAAAAACCGGAGGAGCCTGCCGAAGATGAGGCCATTACGGCTCGCCTTTATGTGTCCTTCTCGGGATAGCGTCATAAAGAACGAAGGTCAGCACAACGTTAAAAAAAAAAAAAAAACCGGAGGAGCCTGCCGAAGATGAGGCCATTACGGCTCGCCTTTATGTGTCCTTCTCGGGATAGCGTCATTTAAAGAACGAAGGTCAGCACAACGTAAAAAAAAAAAAAAAAAAAAAAAAAAAAAAAAAAAAAAACTCTTGAGAAAAAACCGAAAAAAAAAACCGAAGGAGCCTGCCGAAGATGAGGCCATTACAGCTCGCCTTTATGTGTCCTTCTCGGGATAGCGTCATTTAAAGAACGAAGGTCAGCACAACGTAAATAAAAAAAAAAAAAAAAAAAAAAAAAAAAAAAAAAACTCAGAGAAATAACCGGAAAAAAAATCGGAGGAGCCTGCCGAAGATGAGGCCATTACGGCTCGCCTTTATGTGTCCTTCTCGGGATAGCGTCATTTAAAGAACGAAGGTCAGCACAACGTAAAAAAAAAAAAAAAAACTCAGAGAAATAACCGAAAAAAAAAAAACCGGAGGAGCCTGCTGAAGATGAGGACATTACGGCTCGCCTTTATGTGTCCTTCTCGGGATAGCGTCATATAAAGAACGAAGGTCAGCACAACGTAAAAAAAAAAAAAAAAAAAAAAAAAAAAAACTCAGAGAAATAACCGAAAAAAAACCGGAGGAGCCTGCCGAAGATGAGGCCATTACGGCTCGCCTTTATGTGTCCTTCTCGGGATAGCGTCATTTAAAGGACGAAGGTCAGCACAACGTATAAAAAAAAAAAAAAAAAAAAAAAAAAAAAAAAAAAAAAAAACTCAGAGAAATAACCGAAAAAAAAACCGGAGGAGCCTGCCGAAGATGAGGCCATTACAGCTCGCCTTTATGTGTCCTTCTCGGGATAGCGTCATTTAAAGAACGAAGGTCAGCACAACGTAAAAAAAAAAAAAAAAAAAAAAAAAAAAAAAAATCTCAGAGAAATAACCGAAAAAAAAAACCGGAGGAGCCTGCCGAAGATGAGGCCATTACGGCTCAAATTTAGGTGTCCTTCTCGGGATAGCGTCATTTAAACATTTAAAGAACGATGGTCAGCACAACGTAAAAAAAAAAAAAAAAAAAAAACTCAGAGAAATAACCGAAAAAAAAACCGGAGGAGCCTGCCGAAGATGAGGCCATTACAGCTCGCCTTTATGTGTCCTTCTCGGGATAGCGTCATTCAAAGAACGAAGGTCAGCACAAAAAAAAAAAAAAAAAAAACTCTGAGAAAAAATCGAAAAAAAAGCGGAGGAGCCTGCCGAAGATGAAGCCATTACGGCTCGCCTTTATGTGTCCTTCTCGGGATAGCGTCATTTAAAGAACGAAGGTCAGCACAACGTAAAATAAAAATAAAAAAATAAAAAAAAAAACCCAGAGAAAAAACCGACAAAAAAACCGGAGGAGCCTGCCGAATATGAGGCCATTACAGCTCGCCTTTATGTGTCCTTCTCGGGATAGCGTCATTTAAAGAACGAAGGTCAGCACAACGTTAAAAAAAAAAAAAAAAAAAAAAAAAACTCTTGAGAAAAAACCGAAAAAAAAAACCGAAGGAGCCTGCCGAAGATGAGGCCATTACAGCTCGCCTTTATGTGTCCTTCTCGGGATAGCGTCATTTAAAGAACGAAGGTCAGCACAAAAAAAAAAAAAAAAAAACTCTGAGAGAAAACCGAAAAAAAAACCGGAGAAGCCTGCCGAAGATGAGGCCATTACAGCTCGCCTTTATGTGTCCTTCTCGGGATAGCGTCATTTAAAGAACGAAGGTCAGCACAACGTAAATAAAAAAAAAAAAAAAAAAAAAACTCAGAGAAATAACCGAAAAAAAAATCGGAGGAGCCTGCCGAAGATGAGGCCATTACGGCTCGCCTTTATGTGTCCTTCTCGGGATAGCGTCATTTAAAGAACGAAGGTCAGCACAACGTAAAAAAAAAAAAAAAAAACTCAGAGAAATAACCGAAAAAAAAAAACCGGAGGAGCCTGCCGAAGATGAGGCCATTACGGCTCGCCTTTATGTGTCCTTCTCGGGATAGCGTCATTTAAAGAACGAAGGTCAGCACAACGTAAAAAAAAAAAAAAAACCGGAGGAGCCTGCCGAAGAGGAGGCCATTACGGCTCGCCTTTATGTGTCCTTCTCGGGATAGCGTCATTTAAAGAACGAAGGTCAGCACAACGTAAAAAAAAAAAAAAAAAAAAAAAAAAAAAAAAAAAAAAAACTCATAGAAATAACCGAAAAGAAACCGGAGGAGCCTGCCGAAGATGAGGCCATTACAGCTCGCCTTTATGTGTCCTTCTCGGGATAGCGTCATTTAAAGAACGAAGGTCAGCACAACGTAAAAAAAAAAAAAAAAAAAAAAAAAAACCGACAAAAAAAAACCGGAGGAGCCTGCCGAAGATGAGGCCATTACGGCTCGCCTTTATGTGTCCTTCTCGGGATAGCGTCATTTAAAGAACGAAGGACAGCACAACGTTAAAAAAAAAAAAAAAACCGGAGGAGCCTGCCGAAGATGAGGCCATTACGGCTCGCCTTTATGTGTCCTTCTCGGGATAGCGTCATTTAAAGAACGAAGGTCAGCACAACGTAAAAAAAAAAAAAAAAAAAAAAAAAAAAAAAAAAAAAAACTCTTGAGAAAAAACCGAAAAAAAAAACCGAAGGAGCCTGCCGAAGATGAGGCCATTACAGCTCGCCTTTATGTGTCCTTCTCGGGATAGCGTCATTTAAAGAACGAAGGTCAGCACAACGTAAATAAAAAAAAAAAAAAAAAAAAAAAAAAAACTCAGAGAAATAACCGGAAAAAAAATCGGAGGAGCCTGCCGAAGATGAGGCCATTACGGCTCGCCTTTATGTGTCCTTCTCGGGATAGCGTCATTTAAAGAACGAAGGTCAGCACAACGTAAAAAAAAAAAAAAAAAAACTCAGAGAAATAACCGAAAAAAAAAAAACCGGAGGAGCCTGCTGAAGATGAGGACATTACGGCTCGCCTTTATGTGTCCTTCTCGGGATAGCGTCATTTAAAGAACGAAGGTCAGCACAACGTAAAAAAAAAAAAAAAAAAAAAAAAAAAAAAAAAAAAAAAAAAAAAACTCAGAGAAATAACCGAAAAAAAACCGGAGGAGCCTGCCGAAGATGAGGCCATTACGGCTCGCCTTTATGTGTCCTTCTCGGGATAGCGTCATTTAAAGGACGAAGGTCAGCACAACGTATAAAAAAAAAAAAAAAACTCAGAGAAATAACCGAAAAAAAAACCGGAGGAGCCTGCCGAAGATGAGGCCATTACAGCTCGCCTTTATGTGTCCTTCTCGGGATAGCGTCATTTAAAGAACGAAGGTCAGCACAACGTAAATAAAAAAAAAAAAAAAAAAAAAAAAACTCAGAGAAATAACCGAAAAAAAATCGGAGGAGCCTGCCGAAGATGAGGCCATTACGGCTCGCCTTTATGTGTCCTTCTCGGGATAGCGTCATTTAAAGAACGAAGGTCAGCACAACGTAAAAAAAAAAAAAAAAAAAACTCAGAGAAATAACCGAAAAAAAAAAAACCGGAGGAGCCTGCTGAAGATGAGGACATTACGGCTCGCCTTTATGTGTCCTTCTCGGGATAGCGTCATTTAAAGAACGAAGGTCAGCACAACGTAAAAAAAAAAAAAAAAAAAAAAAAAAAAAAAAAAAAAAACTCAGAGAAATAACCGAAAAAAAACCGGAGGAGCCTGCCGAAGATGAGGCCATTACGGCTCGCCTTTATGTGTCCTTCTCGGGATAGCGTCATTTAAAGGACGAAGGTCAGCACAACGTATAAAAAAAAAAAAAAAAAAAAAAAAAAAAAAAAAAACTCAGAGAAATAACCGAAAAAAAAACCGGAGGAGCCTGCCGAAGATGAGGCCATTACAGCTCGCCTTTATGTGTCCTTCTCGGGATAGCGTCATTTAAAGAACGAAGGTCAGCACAACGTAAATAAAAAAAAAAAAAAAAAAAAAAAAAACTCAGAGAAATAACCGAAAAAAAAATCGGAGGAGCCTGCCGAAGATGAGGCCATTACGGCTCGCCTTTATGTGTCCTTCTCGGGATAGCGTCATTTAAAGAACGAAGGTCAGCACAACGTAAAAAAAAAAAAAAACCGGAGGAGCCTGCCGAAGATGAGGCCATTACGGCTCGCCGTTATGTGTCCTTCTCGGGATAGCGTCATTTAAAGAACGAAGGTCAGCACAACGTAAAAAAAAAAAAAAAAAAAAAACTCATAGAAATAACCGAAAAGAAACCGGAGGAGCCTGCCGAAGATGAGGCCATTACAGCTCGCCTTTATGTGTCCTTCTCGGGATAGCGTCATTTAAAGAACGAAGGTCAGCACAACGTAAAAAAAAAAAAAAAAAAAAAAAAAAAAAAAAAAAAAAAACCGAAAGAAAAAACCGGAGGAGCCTGCCGAAGATGAGGCCATTACGGCTCGCCTTTATGTGTCCTTCTCGGGATAGCGTCATTTAAAGAACGAAGGTCAGCACAACGTTAAAAAAAAAAAAAAAAAAAACCGGAGGAGCCTGCCGAAGATGAGGCCATTACGGCTCGCCTTTATGTGTCCTTCTCGGGATAGCGTCATTTAAAGAACGAAGGTCAGCACAACGTAAAAAAAAAAAAAAAAAAAAAAAAAAAAAAAAAAAAAAAAAAAAAACTCATAGAAATAACCGAAAAGAAACCGGAGGAGCCTGCCGAAGATGAGGCCATTACAGCTCGCCTTTATGTGTCCTTCTCGGGATAGCGTCATTTAAAGAACGAAGGTCAGCACAACGTAAAAAAAAAAAAAAAAAAATCTCAGAGAAATAACCGAAAAAAAAACCGGAGGAGCCTGCCGAAGATGAGGCCATTACGGCTCAAATTTAGGTGTCCTTCTCGGGATAGCGTCATTTAAAGAACGATGGTCAGCACAACGTAAAAAAAAAAAAAAAAAAAAAAAAAAACTCAGAGAAATAACCGAAAAAAAAACCGGAGGAGCCTGCCGAAGATGAGGCCATTACAGCTCGCCTTTATGTGTCCTTCTCGGGATAGCGTCATTCAAAGAACGAAGGTCAGCACAACTTAAAAAAAAAAAAAAAAAAAAAACTCTGAGAAAAAATCGAAAAAAAAGCGGAGGAGCCTGCCGAAGATTAAGCCATTACGGCTCGCCTTTATGTGTCCTTCTCGGGATAGCGTCATTTAAAGAACGAAGGTCAGCACAACGTAAAATAAAAATAAAAAAATAAAAAAAAAAAAACCCAGAGAAAAAACCGACAAAAAAACCGGAGGAGCCTGCCGAATATGAGGCCATTACAGCTCGCCTTTATGTGTCCTTCTCTGGATAGCGTCATTTAAAGAACGATGGTCAGCACAACGGAAAAAAAAAAAAGAAAAAAAAAAAGAAAAAAAAACTCAGAGAAATAACCGAAAAAAAAAAAACCGGAGGAGCCTGCCGAAAATGAGGACATTACGGCTCGCCTTTATGTGTCCTTCTCGGGATAGCGTCATTTAAAGAACGAAGGTCAGCACAACGTTAAAAAAAAAAAAAAAAAAAAAAAAAAAAAAAAACTCTTGAGAAAAAACCGAAAAAAAAAACCGAAGGAGCCTGCCGAAGATGAGGCCATTACAGCTCGCCTTTATGTGTCCTTCTCGGGATAGCGTCATTTAAAGAACGAAGGTCAGCACAAAAAAAAAAAAAAAAAAAAAAAAAAAAAAAAAAAACTCTGAGAGAAAACCGAAAAAAAAACCGGAGGAGCCTGCCGAAGATGAGGCCATTACAGCTCGCCTTTATGTGTCCTTCTCGGGATAGCGTCATTTAAAGAACGAAGGTCAGCACAACGTAAATAAAAAAAAAAAAAAAAAAACCCAGAGAAAAAACCGACAAAAAAACCGGAGGAGCCTGCCGAAGATGAGGCCATTACAGCTCGCCTTTATGTGTCCTTCTCTGGATAGCGTCATATAAAGAACGATGGTCAGCACAACGGAAAAAAGAAAAAAAAAAAAAGAAAAAAAAAACTCAGAGAAATAACCGAAAAAAAAAAACCGGAGGAGCCTGCCGAAGATGAGGACATTACGGCTCGCCTTTATGTGTCCTTCTCGGGATAGCGTCATTTAAACAACGAAGGTCAGCACAACGTAAAAAAAAAAAAAAAAAAAAAAAAAAAAAAAAAAAAACTCAGAGAAATAACCGAAAAAAAACCGGAGGAGCCTGCCGAAGATGAGGCCATTACGGCTCGCCTTTATGTGTCCTTCTCGGGATAGCGTCATTTAAAGGACGAAGGTCAGCACAACGTATAAAAAAAAAAAAAAAAAAAAAAACTCAGAGAAATAACCGAAAAAAAAAACCGGAGGAGCCTGCCGAAGATGAGGACATTACGGCTCGCCTTTATGTGTCCTTCTCGGGATAGCGTCATTTAAAGAACGAAGGTCAGCACAACGTTAAAAAAAAAAAAAAAAAAAAAAAAAAAAAAAAAAAAAACTCTTGAGAAAAAACCGAAAAAAAAAAACGAAGGAGCCTGCCGAAGATGAGGCCATTACAGCTCGCCTTTATGTGTCCTTCTCGGGATAGCGTCATTTAAAGAACGAAGGTCAGCACAAAAAAAAAAAAAAAAAAAAAAAAAAAAAAAAACTCTGAGAGAAAACCGAAAAAAAAACCGGAGGAGCCTGCCGAAGATGAGGCCATTACAGCTCGCCTTTATGTGTCCTTCTCGGGATAGCGTCATTTAAAGAACGAAGGTCAGCACAACGTAAAAAAAAAAAAAAAAAAAAAAAAAAAAAAAAAAAAAAAAAACTCAGAGAAATAACCGAAAAAAAAATCGGAGGAGCCTGCCGAAGATGAGGCCATTACGGCTCGCCTTTATGTGTCCTTCTCGGGATAGCGTCATTTAAAGAACGAAGGTCAGCACAACGTAAAAAAAAAAAAAAAAACTCAGAGAAATAACCGAAAAAAAAAAAAAACGGAGGAGCCTGCCGAAGATGAGGCCATTACGGCTCGCCTTTATGTGTCCTTCTCGGGATAGCGTCATTTAAAGAAAGAAGGTCAGCACAACGTAAAAAAAAAAAAAAAAAAAAAAAACCGGAGGAGCCTGCCGAAGATGAGGCCATTACGGCTCGCCTTTATGTGTCCTTCTCGGGATAGCGTCATTTAAAGAACGAAGGTCAGCACAACGTAAAAAAAAAAAAAAAAAAAAAACTCATAGAAATAACCGAAAAGAAACCGGAGGAGCCTGCCGAAGATGAGGCCATTACAGCTCGCCTTTATGTGTCCTTCTCGGGATAGCGTCATTTAAAGAACGAAGGTCAGCACAACGTAAAAAAAAAAATAAAAAATAAAAAAATAAAAAAATAAAAAAATAAAAAAAAAAAACCGAAAAAAAAAATCGGAGGAGCCTGCCGAAGATGAGGCCATTACGGCTCGCCTTTATGTGTCCTTCTCGGGATAGCGTCATTTAAAGAACGAAGGTCAGCACAACGTTAAAAAAAAAAAAAAAAAAACCGGAGGAGCCTGCCGAAGATGAGGCCATTACGGCTCGCCTTTATGTGTCCTTCTCGGGATAGCGTCATTTAAAGAACGAAGGTCAGC
>NC_142435.1:68685000-68687500 GCF_059453495.1 Arachis ipaensis
AAAAAAAACTCATAGAAATAACCGAAAAGAAACCGGAGGAGCCTGCCGAAGATGAGGCCATTACAGCTCGCCTTTATGTGTCCTTCTCGGGATAGCGTCATTTAAAGAACGAAGGTCAGCACAACGTAAAAAAAAAAAAAAAATAAAAAAAAAATAAAAATAAAAAAAAAAAACCGAAAAAAAAAATCGGAGGAGCCTGCCGAAGATGAGGCCATTACGGCTCGCCTTTATGTGTCCTTCTCGGGATAGCGTCATTTAAAGAACGAAGGTCAGCACAACGTTAAAAAAAAAAAAAAAAAAACCGGAGGAGCCTGCCGAAGATGAGGCCATTACGGCTCGCCTTTATGTGTCCTTCTCGGGATAGCGTCATTTAAAGAACGAAGGTCAGCACAACGTAAAAAAAAAAAAAAAACTCATAGAAATAACCGAAAAGAAACCGGAGGAGCCTGCCGAAGATGAGGCCATTACAGCTCGCCTTTATGTGTCCTTCTCGGGATAGCGTCATTTAAAGAACGAAGGTCAGCACAACGTAAAAAAAAAAAAAAAAAAAAAAAAAAAAAAAAAAAAAAAAAAAAAACCGAAAGAAAAAACCGGAGGAGCCTGCCGAAGATGAGGCCATTACGGCTCGCCTTTATCTGTCCTTCTCGGGATAGCGTCATTTAAAGAACGAAGGTCAGCACAACGTTAAAAAAAAAAAAAAAAAAAAAACCGGAGGAGCCTGCCGAAGATGAGGCCATTACGGCTCGCCTTTATGTGTCCTTCTCGGGATAGCGTCATTTAAAGAATGAAGGTCAGCACAAAAAAAAAAAAAAAAAAAAAAAAAAAAAAAACTCATAGAAATAACCGAAAAGAAACCGGAGGAGCCTGCCGAAGATGAGGCCATTACAGCTCGCCTTTATGTGTCCTTCTCGGGATAGCGTCATTTAAAGAACGAAGGTCAGCACAACGTAAAAAAAAAAAAAAAAAAAAAAAAAAAATCTCAGAGAAATAACCGAAAAAAAAAACCGGAGGAGCCTGCCGAAGATGAGGCCATTACGGCTCAAATTTAGGTGTCCTTCTCGGGATAGCGTCATTTAAAGAACGATGGTCAGCACAACGTAAAAAAAAAAAAAAAAAAAAAAAAAAAAAAAAAAAAAAAAAAAAAAAAAAAAAAAAAAAAACTCAGAGAAATAACCGAAAAAAAACCGGAGGAGCCTGCCGAAGATGAGGCCATTACAGCTCGCCTTTATGTGTCCTTCTCGGGATAGCGTCATTTAAAGGACGAAGGTCAGCACAACGTATAATAAAAAAAAAAAAAATCAGAGAAATAACCGAAAAAAAAACCGGAGGAGCCTGCCGAAGATGAGGCCATTACAGCTCGCCTTTATGTGTCCTTCTCGGGATAGCGTCATTCAAAGAACGAAGGTCAGCACAACTTAAAAAAAAAAAAAAAAAAAAAAAAAAAAAAAAAAAAAAAAAAAAAAAAAAAAAAAAAAAAAAAAACTCTGAGAAAAAATCGAAAAAAAAGCGGAGGAGCCTGCCGAAGATGAAGCCATTACGGCTCGCCTTTATGTGTCCTTCTCGGGATAGCGTCATTTAAAGAACGAAGGTCAGCACAACGTAAAATAAAAAAAAAAAACCCAGAGAAAAAACCGACAAAAAAACCGGAGGAGCCTGCCGAATATGAGGCCATTACAGCTCGCCTTTATGTGTCCTTCTCTGGATAGCGTCATTTAAAGAACGATGGTCAGCACAACGGAAAAAAAAAAAAGAAAAAAAAAAGAAAAAAAAACTCAGAGAAATAACCGAAAAAAAAAACCGGAGGAGCCTGCCGAAGATGAGGACATTACGGCTCGCCTTTATGTGTCCTTCTCGGGATAGCGTCATTTAAAGAACGAAGGTCAGCACAACGTTAAAAAAAAAAAAAAAAAAAAAAAAAACTCTTGAGAAAAAACCGAAAAAAAAAACCGAAGGAGCCTGCCGAAGATGAGGCCATTACAGCTCGCCTTTATGTGTCCTTCTCGGGATAGCGTCATTTAAAGAACGAAGGTCAGCACAAAAAAAAAAAAACTCTGAGAGAAAACCGAAAAAAAAACCGGAGGAGCCTGCCGAAGATGAGGCCATTACAGCTCGCCTTTATGTGTCCTTCTCGGGATAGCGTCATTTAAAGAACGAAGGTCAGCACAACGTAAATAAAAAAAAAAAAACCCAGAGAAAAAACCGACAAAAAAACCGGAGGAGCCTGCCGAAGATGAGGCCATTACAGCTCGCCTTTATGTGTCCTTCTCTGGATAGCGTCATTTAAAGAACGATGGTCAGCACAACGGGAAAAAGAAAAAAAAAAAAAAAGAAAAAAAAACTCAGAGAAATAACCGAAAAAAAAAAACCGGAGGAGCCTGCCGAAGATGAGGACAATACGGCTCGCCTTTATGTGTCCTTCTCGGGATAGCGTCATTTAAACAACGAAGGTCAGCACAACGTAAAAAAAAAAAAAAAAAAAAAAAAAAAAAAAAAAAAAAAA
>NC_142435.1:68700000-68702500 GCF_059453495.1 Arachis ipaensis
AAAAAAAAAAAAAAAAAAAAAAAAAAAAAAAAACTGTTGAGAAAAAACCGAAAAAAAAAACCGAAGGAGCCTGCCGAAGATGAGGCCATTACAGCTCGCCTTTATGTGTCCTTCTCGGGATAGCGTCATTTAAAGAACGAAGGTCAGCACAAAAAAAAAAAAAAAAAAAAAAAAAAAAAAACTCTGAGAGAAAACCGAAAAAAAAACCGGAGGAGCCTGCCGAAGATGAGGCCATTACAGCTCGCCTTTATGTGTCCTTCTCGGGATAGCGTCATTTAAAGAACGAAGGTCAGCACAACGTAAATAAAAAAAAAAAAAAAAAAAAAACCCAGAGAAAAAACCGACAAAAAAACCGGAGGAGCCTGCCGAAGATGAGGCCATTACAGCTCGCCTTTATGTGTCCTTCTCTGGATAGCGTCATTTAAAGAACGATGGTCAGCACAACGGGAAAAAGAAAAAAAAAAAAAAAAAGAAAAAAAAACTCAGAGAAATAACCGAAAAAAAAAAACCGGAGGAGCCTGCCGAAGATGAGGACATTACGGCTCGCCTTTATGTGTCCTTCTCGGGATAGCGTCATTTAAACAACGAAGGTCAGCACAACGTAAAAAAAAAAAAAAAAAAAAAAAAAAAAAAAAAAAAAAAAAAAAAAAAAAAAAAAAAACTCAGAGAAATAACCGAAAAAAAACCGGAGGAGCCTGCCGAAGATGAGGCCATTACGGCTCGCCTTTATGTGTCCTTCTCGGGATAGCGTCATTTAAAGGACGAAGGTCAGCACAACGTATAAAAAAAAAAAAAAAAAAAAAAAAACTCAGAGAAATAACCGAAAAAAAAAACCGGAGGAGCCTGCCGAAGATGAGGACATTACGGCTCGCCTTTATGTGTCCTTCTCGGGATAGCGTCATTTAAAGAACGAAGGTCAGCACAACGTTAAAAAAAAAAAAAAAAAACTCTTGAGAAAAAACCGAAAAAAAAAAACGAAGGAGCCTGCCGAAGATGAGGCCATTACAGCTCGCCTTTATGTGTCCTTCTCGGGATAGCGTCATTTAAAGAACGAAGGTCAGCACAAAAAAAAAAAAAAAAAAAAAAAAAAAAAAAAAAAAACTCATAGAAATAACCGAAAAGAAACCGGAGGAGCCTGCCGAAGATGAGGCCATTACGGCTCGCCTTTATGTGTCCTTCTCGGGATAGCGTCATTTAAAGAACGAAGGTCAGCACAAAAAAAAAAAAAAAAAAAAAAAAAAAAAAAAAAAACTCTGAGAGAAAACCGAAAAAAAAACCGGAGGAGCCTGCCGAAGATGAGGCCATTACAGCTCGCCTTTATGTGTCCTTCTCGGGATAGCGTCATTTAAAGAACGAAGGTCAGCACAACGTAAAAAAAAAAAAAAAAAAAAAAAAAAAAAAAAAAAAAAAAAAAAAAAAACTCAGAGAAATAACCGAAAAAAAAATCGGAGGAGCCTGCCGAAGATGAGGCCATTACGGCTCGCCTTTATGTGTCCTTCTCGGGATAGCGTCATTTAAAGAACGAAGGTCAGCACAACGTAAAAAAAAAAAAAAACTCAGAGAAATAACCGAAAAAAAAAAAACCGGAGGAGCCTGCCGAAGATGAGGCCATTACGGCTCGCCTTTATGTGTCCTTCTCGGGATAGCGTCATTTAAAGAACGAAGGTCAGCACAACGTAAAAAAAAAAAAAAAAAAAAAAAAACCGGAGGAGCCTGCCGAAGATGAGGCCATTACGGCTCGCCTTTATGTGTCCTTCTCGGGATAGCGTCATTTAAAGAACGAAGGTCAGCACAACGTAAAAAAAAAAAAAAAAAAAAAAAACTCATAGAAATAACCGAAAAGAAACCGGAGGAGCCTGCCGAAGATGAGGCCATTACAGCTCGCCTTTATGTGTCCTTCTCGGGATAGCGTCATTTAAAGAACGAAGGTCAGCACAACGTAAAAAAAAATAAAAAATAAAAAAAAAATAAAAAAAATAAAAAAAAAAAAACCGAAAAAAAAAATCGGAGGAGCCTGCCGAAGATGAGGCCATTACGGCTCGCCTTTATGTGTCCTTCTCGGGATAGCGTCATTTAAAGAACGAAGGTCAGCACAACGTTAAAAAAAAAAAAAAAAAAAAACCGGAGGAGCCTGCCGAAGATGAGGCCATTACGGCTCGCCTTTATGTGTCCTTCTCGGGATAGCGTCATTTAAAGAACGAAGGTCAGCACAACGTAAAAAAAAAAAAAAAACTCATAGAAATAACCGAAAAGAAACCGGAGGAGCCTGCCGAAGATGAGGCCATTACAGCTCGCCTTTATGTGTCCTTCTCGGGATAGCGTCATTTAAAGAACGAAGGTCAGCACAACGTAAAAAAAAAAAAAAAAAAAAAAAAAAAAAATCGAAAGAAAAAACCGGAGGAGCCTGCCGAAGATGAGGCCATTACGGCTCGCCTTTATCTGTCCTTCTCGGGATAGCGTCATTTAAAGAACGAAGGTCAGCACAACGTTAAAAAAAAAA
>NC_142435.1:68712500-68727500 GCF_059453495.1 Arachis ipaensis
AACTTTGACCCTAACGTTGGCCTTGCTTGGTGTGATTGGTGCCAACGTTAGCCTCCACGTTAGGGGGCTAACGTTGGCGCAAACGTTGCCTACTCCCCCATTGTGATTTAAGTGCCAACGTTAGCCTCCAAGTTAGGGGGCTAACGTTGGCGCAAACGTTGGTAGCCCAGGGAGAAACTCTCAAGTTCCAACGTTAGCCTCCAAGTTAGGGGGCTAACGTTGGAGCTAACGTTGGCTACTTCCAAAGAGTGATTCATATGCCCAACGTTAGCCTCCAAGTTAGGGGGCTAACGTTGGGGCTAACTTCATGCAACCCGGTTCAATTTTCACTTATTCCATTGTCCTCTCTTCACTCCTAGCCATTCCTCTTTGCTTCAACCTTTCTCCAAGCCTTCTTCACCTATCATTGATCAACCAAACTAATCAAAGTTTTGCTCAAAATCATGAGGTATTCAATCTTCCACAATATGCAACAAATATAGTTCAAAACCTCATGAAATGGCATGAATTCACATATGGTTGGTTCAATCAAGGGAAACATGAAAATCTACTCAATTAGCTTGCTTGTAGCTTAAGAAAGTGCATAATTCTAATGAAAACAAAAGAAAAAGACTAGCTAAAATGGGCTAGGATGACTTGTCATCACAACGCCAAACTTAAAGCTTGCTTGTCCCCAAGCAAGAAATGAATTTATTAAGAAGAAAGAATGAAATGGAAGAGGAAGTTCATGCTAGCAAAGTGTTATTGATAGTTCATGGGGTTTTATGTGGATATGCAAATGCTCACTTCTTATTGACTCCTAGGCCTAGAAAGTTTCCTTCAAGTTTCAAGTGACATACTGCTATGACCTCTCATTATTCCTTTATCCTTGGCTATTACTTTATTCAAAAGCTTTATTTGAGTGTCATGTGTAGCAAGTTCATTTTCTTTTTATACTTGACACATTATTCACCATAGACACTTGGCTCACATTCCTTCTTAAAACATTGATGCCCAGCACCTCTTTGGGCTACTAAATGCTTTGTAGTTAGGTTGCTCTTGATAGTGGATTTTCAGCTGATGATCCCGGGTTAGTTAACCCAAGTCACCAAGTGTTGAGGCACTCCTAAGAGCTTACTAATCCAAGCAGATCCTAGTACAAAAACATCACAGGCATATATTTCAGAGTTCAAGCTATTGGTGTCCAGCTTTATTTCTTTTTGTTTTTCTTTTGTTTTGCCACCTTTTAGCTTTCTTTGTTCTTTCTTTCTTTTTTTTGTTTTTCTTTCTAACCAAGGAATTCTATTCAATTGAGATTCATAGACAATAGGCCACTCTCTACTTAGAAGGAGATATCTTAGCTCTTTATTCACTAAAGTGAGTTATAATGCAATCACACACACCACCACTTACTTTTATTCCACTTCTAACTAACAGAGACCATTTCACTTCACATTCAAACTGTTCTTTTATTAAATTTAAAGATGCAGGGGACAACACATACTTCTTGTTAAGTGAAAATGAACACACAAGCCAACACATAAAAAAAACAGCCTACAAAAACATAATTGATGCATACTACACTAACAGTTTCTGTTAAAATGGGCATATTCATACTTCCAAATTTGAGCAATTCAATACTGATGGAGTTAAATGACAATACAACCTCTTGGTGGCTCCTTCTTCTTTCATCTCAGCTAATGGTGAGTAGTCCTCCCATAAGAGTGATTGATTTTCTGCAGTGTTAATGGAAGTTGCTTGTTTCTCAAGCCCTTATGTGATTTGTTAGTGTGCAAGACTTTCTTGTAGGCGTTTGAACTTACTTTGGTGTGTGAACACCAAACTCAGTCTCTTGCCATGTTTCTTATCCATAACCATATGTGAAAGCTTAAATCTTCGCTAAAGGTAATAAAATTGAAAACTAGAAACAGACAATGCTTAAATGATTTGTCAGATTGCTTGGAGCTGGTAGCTCTTTATATAGAAAGTGAGAATGTGCTTTTAAGTAAGATTTTGGTGGAACACCAAACTTAGAATCCTTCATTCTCCCTTAATATGTTTTGGTGTGAAACACCAAACTTAGCTCCTTGCAATACATACTACTCATTTAACCTTTTTATTGAACTAACTATGAAAGAAAAGTACCTCCGGTTGGGTTGCCTCCCAACAAGCGCTCTTTTATTGTCACTAGCTTGACATCTTTCAATTCTTTTTAAGAGGGCTGTAGGTGTTGAACCTCTTTTTCCTTAACCCATTGTCCTCCTAAGTACAACTTTGCTCTGTGCCCATTCACAGTGAATTGATTCTTTGTTGCCTCATCTAGCAGTTCAATATTCCCATAGGGAAAAATCTTTGTCACCAAGTATGGGCCAGTCCACTTAGACTTCAGTTTGCCAGGGAAGATTTTAAGCCTTGAATTATACAGGAGTACTTGTTGTCCAGGCTTGAATTCCTTCTTTGTGATCTTCTTGTCATGCCACTTCTTAGCTTTCTCCTTGTATATCTTCGCATTTTCATAAGCTTCCAGTCTGAATTCATCCAGTTCATTTAGTTGTAACAACCTTTTTTCTCCTGCAGCTTGGGGGTCAAGGTTGAGGAGTTTAGTGGCCCAAAAAGCTCTATGTTCAAGCTCTACAGGGAGGTGGCAGGATTTGCCATACAATAGCTGAAAGGGTGACTTGCCAATAGGAGTTTTAAAAGCTGTCCTATATGCCCACAGTGCATCCTCTAGCTTTCTAGCCCAATCCTTTCTTGTGATTCCCACTGTTTTCTCTAGGATCTTCTTTAATTCTCTATTTGCAAGTTCAGCTTGGCCGTTGGTCTGAGGGTGGTAGGGTGTGGCTACTTTGTGAATTACTCCATATTTGTGAAGGAGTTTCTCCATTTGTTTGTTGCAAAAGTGACTACCACCATCACTAATAAAACTTTTGGGCACTCCAAACCTAGTGAAGATGTGCTTTTTGAGGAATTGGAGGACGATCTGTGCATCACAGGTGGTTGTGGCTATAGCTTCTACCCATTTTGAGACATATTCCACTGCTACCAGGATGTATCTAAAAGAATAGGAAGGAGGAAAAGGCCCCATGAAATCAATTCCCCACAGATCGAACAATTCTAATTCTAAGATAAAATTTTGAGGCATCTCATTCCTTCTTGTTAATCCTCCTGCTTTCTGGCATTCATTACATTGGTGTACATATCTTCTGGCATCCTTGAAAATAGTTGGCCAATAGAAGCCACTCTGTAGTATTTTTGCGGCTGTTTTTTCTGGGCCAAAGTGTCCACCATAAGCTGAACCATGACAATGCCACAAGATGTCCCTCACTTCACTTTCAGGAATACACCTCCTGATCACTCCATCAGAGCATCTCTTGAATAAGAAGGGTTCATCCCATAAAAATTTCCTTGCTTCTTTAATCAACTTCTTCACTTGTTGCTTAGAGAATTCTTGCGGTATCTTCCTTCCCACTTTGTAATTTGCTATGTCAGCAAACCAAGGTGCTTGATGGATCTGCAGAAGGTGCTCATCTGGGAAGCTTTCATTTATTGGCTGGGATGCTTTTTGATTTGTTTCATGTGGTAGTCTTGACAGATGATCAGCGACCTGGTTTTCAGTGCCCTTCCTATCTCTTATTTCAATGTCAAATTCTTGTAGAAGCAGTATCCACCTGATGAGTCTTGGTTTAGCATCCTGTTTTGACATCAAATACTTAAGTGCAGCATGATCAGTATAAACTACAACCTTCGATCCTATCAGATATGATCTAAACTTATCAAATGCATAGACTACAGCTAGCAACTCTTTTTCTGTTGTAGTGTAATTTCTTTGGGCCTCATTCAACACTTTACTTGCGTAATATATGACATGATGCAAATTCCCCTTCTTTTGCCCAAGTACAGCACCAATTGCAATGTCACTTGCATCACACATGAGTTCAAAAGGTAATCCCCAATCTGGGGGTGTGATTATTGGTGCTGTTGTGAGTTTATTTTTTAAAGTTTCAAATGCATGCTGACAGTTTTCATCAAAAACAAAAGGGTTATCAAGCATTAACAGATTACTTAAAGGTTTGGCTATTTTTGAAAAGTCCTTGATAAACCTTCTGTAAAATCCGGCATGCCCCAAGAAACTTCTAACAGATTTCACATTAATTGGTGGAGGGAGTTTTTCTATAATCTCAACTTTTGCCTTATCAACCTCTATCCCTTTTCTTGAGACTTTATGGCCAAGAACAATTCCTTCGGGTACCATAAAATGGCATTTCTCCCAGTTTAAAACCAAATTAGTTTCTTGGCACCGTTTCAAGACAAGAGTTAAATGGTTTAGGCAAGCATTGAAATTATCACCAAAAACAGAGAAGTCATCCATGAAGACTTCTAAAAATTTTTCGACCATATCAGAAAAAATGGAGAGCATACACCTTTGAAATGTGGCAGGGGCGTTGCAGAGCCCAAAAGGCATCCGCCTATACGCAAAAACTCCAAATGGACATGTGAAGGCAGTTTTCTCTTGGTCCTTGGGGTCTACCACGATTTGATTATACCCAGAATATCCGTCCAAGAAACAGTAATAGGCATGGCCGGCTAACCTTTCCAGCATCTGATCAATGAATGGGAGAGGGAAATGATCCTTCCTGGTGGCATCATTCAATCTTCTATAATCTATGCACATTCTCCACCCAGTCACTGTTCTAGTAGGGATCAACTCATTCTTCTCATTAGTGATGACTGTCATTCCTCCCTTCTTTGGTACAACTTGAACTGGGCTTACCCATGGGCTGTCAGATATTGGGAATATTATCCCTGCATTCCACAACTTCATTACTTCCTTCTGGACAACTTCCTTCATTGTAGGATTTAGCCTTCTTTGTGGTTGAACCACTGGTTTGGAATTATCTTCCAAGAGGATCTTATGCATACATACTGCAGGGCTGATTCCCTTCAGATCATCAATGGTCCATCCTAAAGCATCTTTGTGAGCTTTGAGTACATCAAGAAGTTCTCCTTCTTCCTTCTTTGACAGGGATGAATTAATGATTACTGGGAGGCTCTCCGATGTGCCAAGGAATGCATATTTGAGATGGGTGGGTAAAGGTTTCAATTCTTGTCTTCGTACATCTTCTTTCTTATCTTGCCTTTCATATTGCTCAGTAAAGGTCTCAGCCACTTGTTCCTCTGTTGTTTCTTGATTTCCTTCTTGCTCTTGAAACTTTTCTTCCAAAGTTTCTTCCACCAAACTATCTATCATATCCACTCTCACATAATCTTCTTGCTCAGGAGCGTTTTGCATTGATTTGAACACATTTATAATCATTTGTTCATTATGGACCCTGAAGGTCATTTCTCCTTTTTCAACATCAATGATGGCCCTTGCTGTGTGTAGAAATGGCCTTCCCAGAATGATTGAGTCGTTTCCTTCTTCTTCGGTATCCAAAATTACAAAATCTGCTGGGAAGATAAACTCCCCAATCTTTACTAACAGATTCTCCACAATTCCATTAGGTGTCTTGATTGATCTGTCAGCCATGACTAGCGACATCCTGGTGGGTTTAAGTTCTTCTATGGCAAGTTTTCTCATCATTGAGAGAGGCATTAAGTTGATGCTGGCACCCAGGTCACAGAGGGCCTTGTTGAGAATTATCTTGCCAATAGTGCATGAGACTACAAAGCTTCCCGGATCCTTAAGTTTTGGTGGAATACCCCGTTGGATTACAGCACTGCATTCCTCTGTGAGTAATATGGTTTCCCTTTCAAGCCAACTTCTTTTCTTGTTGATAAGATCCTTCAGAAACTTGGAATATAGAGGCATTTGCTCAAGTGCTTCGGCCAAGGGAATGTTGATTTCCAGCTTCTTAAAAATCTCAAGGAATTTGTGAAAATGCTTGTCATTAATCTCTTTGTTGAACCTCTGAGGGTATGGCAAGGGAGGAGTGAAGTTATTTCCCTGCCTTTGGTCCTTAGTTGGTCCTTCAATTACTTCCTTTCCCTTTCTTGATTTTTGTGGCTGATCTTCTTTTTCTTGAACTTGATTCTGAGTTGGCTTGCTTGCTGCCTCCTTCTTGTCATTGACTTTCTCTTCTTCAGCTTGTTTCTTGTCACTTTCCTTTGGCTTCTTGGTTGCTTCTTCATTTTTCACCAAGACTTTTCCACTCCTCAATTGTATTGCCTTGCATTCTTCCTTAGGATTTGGGATTGTGTCACTTGGCAGTGAGCTTGAAGATTTCTCAACAGAAATCTGTTTGGAGATTTGCCCAATTTGCCTCTCTAGGCTCTTCATGGAGGCTTCATGGTTCTTGGTTGTCATTTCTTGGTGTTTCCACATTTTGTCTATCAAGGTTTCCAAGTTGGTGAGTCTGTGAGATTCAGGTGATGCTTGTGGTGGGTTGTGAAATGTGGATGGTGGATGGTAGACATTTTGGTTGGTGGGTTGGTTATTAGATTGGTAATGGTTGGGGTTGGAGTAGTTGTTTTGAGGTTTTCTGTAGGGGTTTTGGTTGGTTTGCTGCTGGTTGTGGTTTTGGTTGTTTCTTAAAGTGTTTTGGTTTGAGTTTCTCTGCCATGGTTGTTGATTTTGGTTGTGATTGTCTCCCCACCTAAGGTTTGGGTGGTTCTTCCAAGAAGGGTTGTAAGTGTCACCATATACTTCATTTGGCCCAGAATTTTGGTTGTGCATGTACTGGACTTGTTCTTGTTGTTGCTCCTCTTGAGTCTCTTCACTCTGACCCCATGTGGTTGATGGCTGGCTAGTGTTGACTGCTGCAACTTGGAGACTGTCAATCCTCTTAGCCATTTGCTCAAATTGTTGTTGAAATTGCTGCTGCATCATCTTGTTTTGAGCTAGGATTGAATCCACTCCGTCTAGTTCCATTACTCCTCTTCTTTGTGATGGTTGGCGGCTTCTTTGATGAGCAAAGAAATATTGATTGTTGGCCACCATGTCCACAAGATTCTGAGCTTCCTCAGCAGTTTTCATTAGTTGTAGTGAACCTCCAGCAGAATGATCTAATGCCTCCTGAGATTTCAATGTCAGGCCTTCATAGAAATTTTGCAGCACATCCCATTCATTGAACATCTCTGGAGGGCACTTTCTGATTAAGGCTTTGTACCTCTCCCATGCTTCATACAAGGATTCAGCATCTAATTGTGTGAATGTCTGCACCTCAGTTTTCAGCCTGATGACTCTCTGGGGTGGATAGAATTTGGCTAGAAATTTAGCCACCAAGTCATCCCAACTAGTGATACTTGCTTGGGGAAAAGTTTCAAGCCATTGTGCAGCCTTATCCCTTAATGAGAACGGGAACAGCAGAAGCTTGTAAGTCTCAGGATTCACACCATTGGATTTGACAGTGTCACAGATCCTCAAGAAGGTAGATAGATGTTGATTTGGATCCTCCAATGGTCCTCCTCCAAATGAGCAGTTATTCTGGACCAATGTGATGAGTTGTGGCTTCAGTTCAAAGTTATTTGCATTGACATTAGGGGTGAGAATGCTGCTTCCACAATGTCTAGCATTTGCAAAAGTATAGGAAGCCAATACTCTCCTCTGTTGTGGTGGATTATTAACTCCTTCTCCTGGATTAGATGTATCTCCTTCCATCTCGTGGTATTCTTCCTCAGATTCTTCTTCTCCAACAATACTTTTCCCTCTTTCAGCTCTTCTTAACCTCCTGAGAGTTCTTTCGTCTTGTTCATGAAAATTGGGTATGGCTCTTTGTGTACCTGACATACAAGCAGAACATAAGAGCACACAAACCAGTGATACTTCAATCTACTGCTAGAATGAAGTTTTAGTTAGCTTAAGCAAAAATTCAAACAGTTAGTGGGTTAATCAAAGGTTAAAGAAAAATAAAGAAAAAGTGCTTGATCTAGATTACCACCTCACTTAATCATTGTCAATCTAATCAATCCCCGGCAACGGCGCCAAAAACTTGATGAGATATTTTGATGAGAAACGAATTTCTACCAAAACACCCAAAACTAACCGGCAAGTGTACCGGGTCGTATCAAGTAATAAAAACTCACGGAAGTGAGGTCGATCCCACAGGGATTGAAGGATTGAGCAACTTTAGTTTAGTGGTTGATTTAGTCAAGCGAATCAAGTGTTGGTTGGGTGATTTGTGATTTGCAGAATGTAAATTGCATGAAATTAAAGAGAGCGGGAAAGTAAATTGCTGAAACTTAAAGGACAAGAAATTAAATGACAGAAACTTAAAGTGCAAGAAATGTAAATCGCAGAATCTTAAAGTGCAAGAAATGTAAATTGCTTGAAAAGTAAAGGGGATTGGGATGAGGATTTGCAGAATTTAAACAAGGGAAAACTAAATTGCATCAAACAGAAGAGGAAAAGGGAGTTGGGATTGAACCGGATCTTATAACAGCAAAGTAAATGAACAATGAAAGCATTAAACAGAGAATTGAAATGAGAATTTAGATCTCAGGACCCAGAGACTAGAAAACCAAGTCTAGATCTCAATGCCTTCCTAGATCCAACAAGAACAATAGCAAGGAAATTGTAAATTGCAAAGAGAATAGATGAAGTAAGTAACAGAAACGGAATTTCAATTAAGCAGTAAATAAACAGAGAGATCCAAGATTGAGATTGAAACAGAATTTCTTCAATTCTCCAATCCAAGATCCAAGACAAAAGTAAAATGAAATTGAAAGCAAATGAAAACAAGAAATTAAAGTTCACTCAGTGACAAAAGCTTCCCAAAAACTCTTATGAAAATTCTAAAAGGAAAGCTCTAAAAGAAAACTCTCCCGAAAAACTCCCTAAACAAATTGAATTCTATCCTATTTATACACTTTCCAAAATGATCTTCAAGCCTTGAGTTGGGCCTTTGTTCTTGGTGGAATTGGGTTGAAAGAGGCCTTGGTTGATTGCTCTTGAAGATTGAAGAAGAACCGAAGTGAACCAATTGAACCGGAAATGGAGTTAGCCAACGTTGGTCTTCAACGTTAGGGTCAAAGTTAGGGGTCTAACTTTGACCCTAACTTTTCATATCAGCAAACCACATTCTTCTGGTTTAGACGTTGGCGCCAACGTTAGGGGTCTAACTTTGACCCTAACGTTGGCCTTGCTTGGTGTGATTGGTGCCAACGTTAGCCTCCACGTTAGGGGGCTAACGTTGGCGCAAACGTTGCCTACTCCCCCATTGTGATTTAAGTGCCAACGTTAGCCTCCAAGTTAGGGGGCTAACGTTGGCGCAAACGTTGGTAGCCCAGGGAGAAACTCTCAAGTTCCAACGTTAGCCTCCAAGTTAGGGGGCTAACGTTGGAGCTAACGTTGGCTACTTCCAAAGAGTGATTCATATGCCCAACGTTAGCCTCCAAGTTAGGGGGCTAACGTTGGGGCTAACTTCATGCAACCCGGTTCAATTTTCACTTATTCCATTGTCCTCTCTTCACTCCTAGCCATTCCTCTTTGCTTCAACCTTTCTCCAAGCCTTCTTCACCTATCATTGATCAACCAAACTAATCAAAGTTTTGCTCAAAATCATGAGGTATTCAATCTTCCACAATATGCAACAAATATAGTTCAAAACCTCATGAAATGGCATGAATTCACATATGGTTGGTTCAATCAAGGGAAACATGAAAATCTACTCAATTAGCTTGCTTGTAGCTTAAGAAAGTGCATAATTCTAATGAAAACAAAAGAAAAAGACTAGCTAAAATGGGCTAGGATGACTTGTCATCAAAGATGAGGCCATTACGGCTCGCCTTTATGTGTCCTTCTCGGGATAGCGTCATTTAAAGAACGAAGGTCAGCACAACGTAAAAAAAAAAAAAAAAAAAAAACTCATAGAAATAACCGAAAAGAAACCGGAGGAGCCTGCCGAAGATGAGGCCATTACAGCTCGCCTTTATGTGTCCTTCTCGGGATAGCGTCATTTAAAGAACGAAGGTCAGCACAACGTAAAAAAAAATAAAATAAAATAAAAAAAAAATAAAAAAACCGAAAAAAAAAACCGGAGGAGCCTGCCGAAGATGAGGCCATTACGGCTCGCCTTTATGTGTCCTTCTCGGGATAGCGTCATTTAAAGAACGAAGGTCAGCACAACGTTAAAAAAAAAAAAAAAAAAAAAAAACCGGAGGAGCCTGCCGAAGATGAGGCCATTACGGCTCGCCTTTATGTGTCCTTCTCGGGATAGCGTCATTTAAAGAACGAAGGTCAGCACAACGTAAAAAAAAAAATAAACTCATAGAAATAACCGAAAAGAAACCGGAGGAGCCTGCCGAAGATGAGGCCATTACAGCTCGCCTTTATGTGTCCTTCTCGGGATAGCGTCATTTAAAGAACGAAGGTCAGCACAACGTAAAAAAAAAAAAAAAAAAAAAAATCTCAGAGAAATAACCGAAAAAAAAAACCGGAGGAGCCTGCCGAAGATGAGGCCATTACGGCTCAAATTTAGGTGTCCTTCTCGGGATAGCGTCATTTAAACATTTAAAGAACGATGGTCAGCACAACGTAAAAAAAAAAAAAAAAAAAAAAAAAAAAAAAAAAAAAAAAAAACTCAGAGAAATAACCGAAAAAAAAACCGGAGGAGCCTGCCGAAGATGAGGCCATTACAGCTCGCCTTTATGTGTCCTTCTCGGGATAGCGTCATTTAAAGAACGAAGGTCAGCACAACGTAAAAAAAAAAAAAAAAAAAAAAAAAAAAAAAAATCTCAGAGAAATAACCGAAAAAAAAAACCGGAGGAGCCTGCCGAAGATGAGGCCATTAAGGCTCAAATTTAGGTGTCCTTCTCGGGATAGCGTCATTTAAACATTTAAAGAACGAAGGTCAGCACAACGTAAAAAAAAAAAAAAAAAAAATCTCAGAGAAATAACCGAAAAAAAAAACCGGAGGAGCCTGCCGAAGATGAGGCCATTACGGCTCAAATTTAGGTGTCCTTCTCGGGATAGCGTCATTTAAACATTTAAAGAACGATAGTCAGCACAACGTAAAAAAAAAAAAAAAAAAAAAAAAAAAAAAAAAAAAAAACTCAGAGAAATAACCGAAAAAAAAACCGGAGGAGCCTGCCGAAGATGAGGCCATTACAGCTCGCCTTTATGTGTCCTTCTCGGGATAGCGTCATTCAAAGAACGAAGGTCAGCACAACTTAAAAAAAAAAAAAAAAAAAAAAAAACTCTGAGAAAAAATCGAAAAAAAAGCGGAGGAGCCTGCCGAAGATGAAGCCATTACGGCTCGCCTTTATGTGTCCTTCTCGGGATAGCGTCATTTAAAGAACGAAGGTCAGCACAACGTAAAATAAAAATAAAAAAATAAAAAAAAAAACCCAGAGAAAAAACCGACAAAAAAACCGGAGGAGCCTGCCGAATATGAGGCCATTACAGCTCGCCTTTATGTGTCCTTCTCTGGATAGCGTCATTTAAAGAACGATGGTCAGCACAACGGAAAAAAAAAAAAGAAAAAAAAAACTCAGAGAAATAACCGAAAAAAAAAAACCGGAGGAGCCTGCCGAAGATGAGGACATTACGGCTCGCCTTTTTGTGTCCTTCTCGGGATAGCGTCATTTAAAGAACGAAGGTCAGCACAACGTTAAAAAAAAAAAAAAAAAAAAAAAAAAAAAAAAAAAAAAAAAAAAAAAAAAAACTCTTGAGAAAAAACCGAAAAAAAAAACCGAAGGAGCCTGCCGAAGATGAGGCCATTACAGCTCGCCTTTATGTGTCCTTCTCGGGATAGCGTCATTTAAAGAACGAAGGTCAGCACAAAAAAAAAAAAAAAAAAAAAAAAAAAAAAAAAACTCTGAGAGAAAACCGAAAAAAAAACCGGAGGAGCCTGCCGAAGATGAGGCCATTACAGCTCGCCTTTATGTGTCCTTCTCGGGATAGCGTCATTTAAAGAACGAAGGTCAGCACAACGTAAATAAAAAAAAAAAAAAAAAACCAGAGAAAAAACCGACAAAAAAACCGGAGGAGCCTGCCGAAGATGAGGCCATTACAGCTCGCCTTTATGTGTCCTTCTCTGGATAGCGTCATTTAAAGAACGATGGTCAGCACAACGGGAAAAAGAAAAAAAAAAAAAAGAAAAAAAAAACTCAGAGAAATAACCGAAAAAAAAAAACCGAAGGAGCCTGCCGAAGATGAGGACATTACGGCTCGCCTTTATGTGTCCTTCTCGGGATAGCGTCATTTAAACAACGAAGGTCAGCACAACGTAAAAAAAAAAAAAAAAAAAAAAAAAAAAAAAAAAAAAAAAAAAAAAAAAAAAAAAAAAAAAAAAAAAAAAAAAAAAAAAAAAAAAACTCAGAGAAATAACCGAAAAAAAACCGGAGGAGCCTGCCGAAGATGAGGACATTACGGCTCGCCTTTATGTGTCCTTCTCGGGATAGCGTCATTTAAAGAACGAAGGTCAGCACAACGTAAAAAAAAAAAAAAAAAAAAACTCATAGAAATAACCGAAAAGAAACCGGAGGAGCCTGCCGAAGATGAGGCCATTACAGCTCGCCTTTATGTGTCCTTCTCGGGATAGCGTCATTTAAAGAACGAAGGTCAGCACAACGTAAAAAAAAATAAAATAAAATAAAAAAAAAAAAATAAAAAAACCGAAAAAAAAAACCGGAGGAGCCTGCCGAAGATGAGGCCATTACGGCTCGCCTTTATGTGTCCTTCTCGGGATAGCGTCATTTAAAGAACGAAGGTCAGCACAACGTTAAAAAAAAAAAAAAAAAAAAAAACCGGAGGAGCCTGCCGAAGATGAGGCCATTACGGCTCGCCTTTATGTGTCCTTCTCGGGATAGCGTCATTTAAAGAACGAAGGTCAGCACAACGTAAAAAAAAAAATAAACTCATAGAAATAACCGAAAAGAAACCGGAGGAGCCTGCCGAAGATGAGGCCATTACAGCTCGCCTTTATGTGTCCTTCTCGGGATAGCGTCATTTAAAGAACGAAGGTCAGCACAACGTAAAAAAAAAAAAAAAAAAAAAAATCTCAGAGAAATAACCGAAATAAAAAACCGGAGGAGCCTGCCGAAGATGAGGCCATTACGGCTCAAATTTAGGTGTCCTTCTCGGGATAGCGTCATTTAAACATTTAAAGAACGATGGTCAGCACAACGTAAAAAAAAAAAAAAAAAAAAAAAAAAAAAAAAAAAACTCAGAGAAATAACCGAAAAAAAAACCGGAGGAGCCTGCCGAAGATGAGGCCATTACAGCTCGCCTTTATGTGTCCTTCTCGGGATAGCGTCATTTAAAGAACGAAGGTCAGCACAACGTAAAAAAAAAAAAAAAAAAAAAAAAAAAAAAAATCTCAGAGAAATAACCGAAAAAAAAAACCGGAGGAGCCTGCCGAAGATGAGGCCATTAAGGCTCAAATTTAGGTGTCCTTCTCGGGATAGCGTCATTTAAACATTTAAAGAACGAAGGTCAGCACAACGTAAAAAAAAAAAAAAAAAAAAAATCTCAGAGAAATAACCGAAAAAAAAAACCGGAGGAGCCTGCCGAAGATGAGGCCATTACGGCTCAAATTTAGGTGTCCTTCTCGGGATAGCGTCATTTAAACATTTAAAGAACGATGGTCAGCACAACGTAAAAAAAAAAAAAAAAAAAAAAAAAAAAAAAAAAAAAAAAAAAAAAAAACTCAGAGAAATAACCGAAAAAAAAACCGGAGGAGCCTGCCGAAGATGAGGCCATTACAGCTCGCCTTTATGTGTCCTTCTCGGGATAGCGTCATTCAAAGAACGAAGGTCAGCACAACTTAAAAAAAAAAAAAAAAAAAAAAAAAACTCTGAGAAAAAATCGAAAAAAAAGCGGAGGAGCCTGCCGAAGATGAAGCCATTACGGCTCGCCTTTATGTGTCCTTCTCGGGATAGCGTCATTTAAAGAACGAAGGTCAGCACAACGTAAAATAAAAATAAAAAAATAAAAAAAAAAACCCAGAGAAAAAACCGACAAAAAAACCGGAGGAGCCTGCCGAATATGAGGCCATTACAGCTCGCCTTTATGTGTCCTTCTCTGGATAGCGTCATTTAAAGAACGATGGTCAGCACAACGGAAAAAAAAAAAGAAAAAAAAAACTCAGAGAAATAACCGAAAAAAAAAAACCGGAGGAGCCTGCCGAAGATGAGGACATTACGGCTCGCCTTTATGTGTCCTTCTCGGGATAGCGTCATTTAAAGAACGAAGGTCAGCACAACGTTAAAAAAAAAAAAAAAAAAAAAAAAAAAAAAAAAAAAAAAAAACTCTTGAGAAAAAACCGAAAAAAAAAACCGAAGGAGCCTGCCGAAGATGAGGCCATTACAGCTCGCCTTTATGTGTCCTTCTCGGGATAGCGTCATTTAAAGAACGAAGGTCAGCACAAAAAAAAAAAAAAAAAAAAAAAAAAAAAAAAAAAACTCTGAGAGAAAACCGAAAAAAAAACCGGAGGAGCCTGCCGAAGATGAGGCCATTACAGCTCGCCTTTATGTGTCCTTCTCGGGATAGCGTCATTTAAAGAACGAAGGTCAGCACAACGTAAATAAAAAAAAAAAAAAAAAACCAGAGAAAAAACCGACAAAAAAACCGGAGGAGCCTGCCGAAGATGAGGCCATTACAGCTCGCCTTTATGTGTCCTTCTCTGGATAGCGTCATTTAAAGAACGATGGTCAGCACAACGGGAAAAAGAAAAAAAAAGAAAAAGAAAAAAAAAACTCAGAGAAATAACCGAAAAAAAAAAACCGAAGGAGCCTGCCGAAGATGAGGACATTACGGCTCGCCTTTATGTGTCCTTCTCGGGATAGCGTCATTTAAACAACGAAGGTCAGCACAACGTAAAAAAAAAAAAAAAAAAAAAAAAAAAAAAAAAAAAAAAAAAACTCAGAGAAATAACCGAAAAAAAACCGGAAGAGCCTGTCGAAGATGAGGCCATTACGGCTCGCCTTTATGTGTCCTTCTCGGGATAGCGTCATTTAAAGGACGAAGGTCAGCACAACGTATAAAAAAAAAAAAAAAAAAAAAAAAAAAAAGAAAAAAAAAACTCAGAGAAATAACCGAAAAAAAAAAACCGGAGGAGCCTGCCGAAGATGAGGACATTACGG
>NC_142435.1:68972500-69000000 GCF_059453495.1 Arachis ipaensis
TAAAGAACGAAGGTCAGCACAACGTAAATAAAAAAAAAAAAAAACTCAGAGAAATAACCGGAAAAAAAATCGGAGGAGCCTGCCGAAGATGAGGCCATTACGGCTCGCCTTTATGTGTCCTTCTCGGGATAGCGTCATTTAAAGAACGAAGGTCAGCACAACGTAAAAAAAAAAAAAAAAACTCAGAGAAATAACCGAAAAAAAAAAACCGGAGGAGCCTGCCGAAGATGAGGCCATTACAGCTCGCCTTTATGTGTCCTTCTCGGGATAGCCTCATTCAAAGAACGAAGGTCAGCACAACGTAAAAAAAAAAAAAAAAACTCAGAGAAATAACCGAAAAAAAAAAAACCGGAGGAGCCTGCCGAAGATGAGGACATTACGGCTCGCCTTTATGTGTCCTTCTCGGGATAGCGTCATTTAAAGAACGAAGGTCAGCACAACGTAAAAATCGGAGGAGCCTGCCGAAGATGACGCCATTACGGCTCGCCTTTATGTGTCCTTCTCGGGATAGCGTCATTTAAAGAACGAAGGTCAGCACAACGTAAAAAAAAAAAAAAAAACTCAGAGAAATAACCGAAAAAAAAAAACCGGAGGAGCCTGCCGAAGATGAGGCCATTACGGCTCTCCTTTATGTGTCCTTCTCGGGATAGCGTCATTTAAAGAACGAAGGTCAGCACAACGTAAAAAAAAAAAAAAAAAAAAACCGGAGGAGCCTGCCGAAGATGAGGCCATTACGGCTCGCCTTTATGTGTCCTTCTCGGGATAGCGTCATTTAAAGAACGAAGGTCAGCACAACGTAAAAAAAAAAAAAAAAAAAAAACTCATAGAAATAACCGAAAAGAAACCGGAGGAGCCTGCCGAAGATGAGGCCATTACAGCTCGCCTTTATGTGTCCTTCTCGGGATAGCGTCATTTAAAGAACGAAGGTCAGTACAACGTAAAAAAAAAAAAAAAAAAAAAAAAAAAAAAAAAACCGAAAAAAAAACCGGAGGAGCCTGCCGAAGATGAGGCCATTACGGCTCGCCTTTATGTGTCCTTCTCGGGATAGCGTCATTTAAAGGACGAAGGTCAGCACAACGTATAATAAAAAAAAAAAAATCAGAGAAATAACCGAAAAAAAAACCGGAGGAGCCTGCCGAAGATGAGGCCATTACAGCTCGCCTTTATGTGTCCTTCTCGGGATAGCGTCATTCAAAGAACGAAGGTCAGCACAACTTAAAAAAAAAAAAAAAAAAAAAAAAAAAAAAAAAAACTCTGAGAAAAAATCGAAAAAAAAGCGGAGGAGCCTGCCGAAGATGAAGCCATTACGGCTCGCCTTTATGTGTCCTTCTCGGGATAGCGTCATTTAAAGAACGAAGGTCAGCACAACGTAAAATAAAAATAAAAAAATAAAAAAAAAAACCCAGAGAAAAAACCGACAAAAAAACCGGAGGAGCCTGCCGAATATGAGGCCATTACAGCTCGCCTTTATGTGTCCTTCTCTGGATAGCGTCATTTAAAGAACGATGGTCAGCACAACGGAAAAAAAAAAAAGAAAAAAAAAACTCAGAGAAATAACCGAAAAAAAAAACCGGAGGAGCCTGCCGAAGATGAGGACATTACGGCTCGCCTTTATGTGTCCTTCTCGGGATAGCGTCATTTAAAGAACAAAGGTCAGCACAACGTTAAAAAAAAAAAAAAAAAAAAAAAAAAAAAAAAACTCTTGAGAAAAAACCGAAAAAAAAAACCGAAGGAGCCTGCCGAAGATGAGGCCATTACAGCTCGCCTTTATGTGTCCTTCTCGGGATAGCGTCATTTAAAGAACGAAGGTCAGCACAAAAAAAAAAAAAAAAAAAAAAAAAAAAAAAACTCTGAGAGAAAACCGAAAAAAAAACCGGAGGAGCCTGCCGAAGATGAGGCCATTACAGCTCGCCTTTATGTGTCCTTCTCGGGATAGCGTCATTTAAAGAACGAAGGTCAGCACAACGTAAATAAAAAAAAAAAAAAAAAAAAACTCAGAGAAATAACCGAAAAAAAAATCGGAGGAGCCTGCCGAAGATGAGGCCATTACGGCTCGCCTTTATGTGTCCTTCTCGGGATAGCGTCATTTAAAGAACGAAGGTCAGCACAACGTAAAAAAAAAAAAAAAAAACTCAGAGAAATAACCGAAAAAAAAAACCGGAGGAGCCTGCCGAAGATGAGGACATTACGGCTCGCCTTTATGTGTCCTTCTCGGGATAGCGTCATTTAAAGAACGAAGGTCAGCACAACGTAAAAAAAAAAAAAAAAAAAAAAAACTCAGAGAAATAACCGAAAAAAAAGCGGAGGAGCCTGCCGAAGATGAAGCCATTACGGCTCGCCTTTATGTGTCCTTCTCGGGATAGCGTCATTTAAAGAACGAATGTCAGCACAACGTAAAATAAAAATAAAAATAAAAAAAAAACCCAGAGAAAAAACCGACAAAAAACCGGAGGAGCCTGCCGAATATGAGGCCATTACAGCTCGCCTTTATGTGTCCTTCTCTGGATAGCGTCATTTAAAGAACGATGGTCAGCACAACGGAAAAAAAAAAAAGAAAAAAAAAACTCAGAGAAATAACCGAAAAAAAAAACCGGAGGAGCCTGCCGAAGATGAGGACATTACGGCTCGCCTTTATGTGTCCTTCTCGGGATAGCGTCATTTAAAGAACGAAGGTCAGCACAACGTAAATAAAAAAAAAAAAAAAACCCAGAGAAAAAACCGACAAAAAAACCGGAGGAGCCTGCCGAAGATGAGGCCATTACAGCTCGCCTTTATGTGTCCTTCTCTGGATAGCGTCATTTAAAGAACGATGGTCAGCACAACGGGAAAAAGAAAAAAAAAAAAAAAAAGAAAAAAAAAACTCAGAGAAATAACCGAAAAAAAAAAACCGGAGGAGCCTGCCGAAGATGAGGACATTACGGCTCGCCTTTATGTGTCCTTCTCGGGATAGCGTCATTTAAACAACGAAGGTCAGCACAACGTAAAAAAAAAAAAAAAAAAAAAAAAAAAAAAAAAAAAAACCGAAAAAAAACCGGAGGAGCCTGCCGAAGATGAGGCCATTACGGCTCGCCTTTATGTGTCCTTCTCGGGATAGCGTCATTTAAAGGACGAAGGTCAGCACAACGTATAATATAAAAAAAAAAAAAAAAATCAGAGAAATAACCGAAAAAAAAACCGGAGGAGCCTGCCGAAGATGAGGCCATTACAGCTCGCCTTTATGTGTCCTTCTCGGGATAGCGTCATTCAAAGAACGAAGGTCAGCACAACAAAAAAAAAAAAAAAAAAAAAAAAAAAAAAAACTCTGAGAAAAAGTCGAAAAAAAAGCGGAGGAGCCTGCCGAAGATGAAGCCATTACGGCTCGCCTTTATGTGTCCTTCTCGGGATAGCGTCATTTAAGGAACGAAGGTCAGCACAACGTAAAATAAAAATAAAAAAATAAAAAAAAAAACCCAGAGAAAAAACCGACAAAAAAACCGGAGGAGCCTGCCGAATATGAGGCCATTACAGCTCGCCTTTATGTGTCCTTCTCTGGATAGCGTCATTTAAAGAACGATGGTCAGCACAACGGAAAAAAAAAAAGAAAAAAAAAACTCAGAGAAATAACCGAAAAAAAAAACCGGAGGAGCCTGCCGAAGATGAGGACATTACGGCTCGCCTTTATTTGTCCTTCTCGGGATAGCGTCATTTAAAGAACAAAGGTCAGCACAACGTTAAAAAAAAAAAAAAAAAAAAAACTCTTGAGAAAAAACCGAAAAAAAAAACCGAAGGAGCCTGCCGAAGATGAGGCCATTACAGCTCGCCTTTATGTGTCCTTCTCGGGATAGCGTCATTTAAAGAACGAAGGTCAGCACAAAAAAAAAAAAAAAAAAAAAAAAAAAAAAAACTCTGAGAGAAAACCGAAAAAAAAACCGGAGGAGCCTGCCGAAGATGAGGCCATTACAGCTCGCCTTTATGTGTCCTTCTCGGGATAGCGTCATTTAAAGAACGAAGGTCAGCACAACGTAAATAAAAAAAAAAAATAAATAAAAAAAAAAAAACTCAGAGAAATAACCGAAAAAAAAATCGGAGGAGCCTGCCGAAGATGAGGCCATTACGGCTCGCCTTCATGTGTCCTTCTCGGGATAGCGTCATTTAAAGAACGAAGGTCAGCACAACGTAAAAAAAAAAAAAAAAACTCAGAGAAATAACCGAAAAAAAAAAACCGGAGGAGCCTGCCGAACATGAGGACATTACGGCTCGCCTTTATGTGTCCTTCTCGGGATAGCGTCATTTAAAGAACGAAGGTCAGCACAACGTTAAAAAAAAAAAAAAAAAAAAAAAAAAAAAAAAAAAAAAAAAAAACTCAGAGAAATAACCGAAAAAAAACCGGAGGAGCCTGCCGAAGATGAGGCAATTACGGCTCGCCTTTATGTGTCCTTCTCGGGATAGCGTCATTTAAAGAACGAAGGTCAGCACAACGTAAAAAAAAAAAAAAAAAAAAAAAACTCAGAGAAATAACCGAAAAAAAAGCGGAGGAGCCTGCCGAAGATGAAGCCATTACGGCTCGCCTTTATGTGTCCTTCTCGGGATAGCGTCATTTAAAGAACGAATGTCAGCACAACGTAAAATAAAAATAAAAATAAAAAAAAAACCCAGAGAAAAAACCGACAAAAAACCGGAGGAGCCTGCCGAATATGAGGCCATTACAGCTCGCCTTTATGTGTCCTTCTCTGGATAGCGTCATTTAAAGAACGATGGTCAGCACAACGGAAAAAAAAAAAAAGAAAAAAAAAACTCAGAGAAATAACCGAAAAAAAAAACCGGAGGAGCCTGCCGAAGATGAGGACATTACGGCTCGCCTTTATGTGTCCTTCTCGGGATAGCGTCATTTAAAGAACGAAGGTCAGCACAACGTAAATAAAAAAAAAAAAAAAAAAAAACCCAGAGAAAAAACCGACAAAAAAACCGGAGGAGCCTGCCGAAGATGAGGCCATTACAGCTCGCCTTTATGTGTCCTTCTCTGGATAGCGTCATTTAAAGAACGATGGTCAGCACAACGGGAAAAAGAAAAAAAAAAAAAAAGAAAAAAAAAACTCAGAGAAATAACCGAAAAAAAAAACCGGAGGAGCCTGCCGAAGATGAGGACATTACGGCTCGCCTTTATGTGTCCTTCTCGGGATAGCGTCATTTAAACAACGAAGGTCAGCACAACGTAAAAAAAAAAAAAAAAAAAAAAAAAAAAAAAAAAAAAAAAAAAAAAAAAAAAAAAAAAAAAAAAAAAAAACTCAGAGAAATAACCGAAAAAAAACCGGAGGAGCCTGCCGAAGATGAGGCCATTACGGCTCGCCTTTATGTGTCCTTCTCGGGATAGCGTCATTTAAAGGACGAAGGTCAGCACAACGTATAATATAAAAAAAAAAAAAAAAATCAGAGAAATAACCGAAAAAAAAACCGGAGGAGCCTGCCGAAGATGAGGCCATTACAGCTCGCCTTTATGTGTCCTTCTCGGGATAGCGTCATTCAAAGAACGAAGGTCAGCACAAAAAAAAAAAAAAAAAAAAAAAAAAAAAAAAAAAAAAAAACTCTGAGAAAAAGTCGAAAAAAAAGCGGAGGAGCCTGCCGAAGATGAAGCCATTACGGCTCGCCTTTATGTGTCCTTCTCGGGATAGCGTCATTTAAGGAACGAAGGTCAGCACAACGTAAAATAAAAATAAAAAAATAAAAAAAAAACCCAGAGAAAAAACCGACAAAAAAACCGGAGGAGCCTGCCGAATATGAGGCCATTACAGCTCGCCTTTATGTGTCCTTCTCTGGATAGCGTCATTTAAAGAACGATGGTCAGCACAACGGAAAAAAAAAAAGAAAAAAAAAACTCAGAGAAATAACCGAAAAAAAAAAACCGGAGGAGCCTGCCGAAGATGAGGACATTACGGCTCGCCTTTATGTGTCCTTCTCGGGATAGCGTCATTTAAACAACGAAGGTCAGCACAACGTAAAAAAAAAAAAAAAAAAAAAAAAAAAAAAAAAAAAAAAAAAAAAAAAAAAAAAAAAAAAAAAAAACTCAGAGAAATAACCGAAAAAAAACCGGAGGAGCCTGCCGAAGATGAGGCCATTACGGCTCGCCTTTATGTGTCCTTCTCGGGATAGCGTCATTTAAAGGACGAAGGTCAGCACAACGTATAATATAAAAAAAAAAAAAAATCAGAGAAATAACCGAAAAAAAAACCGGAGGAGCCTGCCGAAGATGAGGCCATTACAGCTCGCCTTTATGTGTCCTTCTCGGGATAGCGTCATTCAAAGAACGAAGGTCAGCACAAAAAAAAAAAAAAAAAAAAAAAAAAAAAAAAAACTCTGAGAAAAAGTCGAAAAAAAAGCGGAGGAGCCTGCCGAAGATGAAGCCATTACGGCTCGCCTTTATGTGTCCTTCTCGGGATAGCGTCATTTAAGGAACGAAGGTCAGCACAACGTAAAATAAAAATAAAAAAATAAAAAAAAAAACCCAGAGAAAAAACCGACAAAAAAACCGGAGGAGCCTGCCGAATATGAGGCCATTACAGCTCGCCTTTATGTGTCCTTCTCTGGATAGCGTCATTTAAAGAACGATGGCAGCACAACGGAAAAAAAAAAAGAAAAAAAAAACTCAGAGAAATAACCGAAAAAAAAAAACCGGAGGAGCCTGCCGAAGATGAGGACATTACGGCTCGCCTTTATTTGTCCTTCTCGGGATAGCGTCATTTAAAGAACAAAGGTCAGCACAACGTTAAAAAAAAAAAAAAAAAAAAAAAACTCTTGAGAAAAAACCGAAAAAAAAAACCGAAGGAGCCTGCCGAAGATGAGGCCATTACAGCTCGCCTTTATGTGTCCTTCTCGGGATAGCGTCATTTAAAGAACGAATTCAGCACAAAAAAAAAAAAAAAAAAAAAAAAAAAAAAAAAACTCTGAGAGAAAACCGAAAAAAAAACCGGAGGAGCCTGCCGAAGATGAGGCCATTACAGCTCGCCTTTATGTGTCCTTCTCGGGATAGCGTCATTTAAAGAACGAAGGTCAGCACAACGTAAATAAAAAAAAAAAAAATAAAAAAAAAAAACTCAGAGAAATAACCGAAAAAAAAATCGGAGGAGCCTGCCGAAGATGAGGCCATTACGGCTCGCCTTTATGTGTCCTTCTCGGGATAGCGTCATTTAAAGAACGAAGGTCAGCACAACGTAAAAAAAAAAAAAAAAACTCAGAGAAATAACCGAAAAAAAAAAACCGGAGGAGCCTGCCGAACATCAGGACATTACGGCTCGCCTTTATGTGTCCTTCTCGGGATAGCGTCATTTAAAGAACGAAGGTCAGCACAACGTTAAAAAAAAAAAAAAAAAAAAAAAAAAACTCAGAGAAATAACCGAAAAAAAACCGGAGGAGCCTGCCGAAGATGAGGCAATTACGGCTCGCCTTTATGTGTCCTTCTCGGGATAGCGTCATTTAAAGAACGAAGGTCAGCACAACGTAAAAAAAAAAAAAAAAAAAAAAAAAAAAAAAAAAAAAAAAAAAAAAAAAAAAAAAAAACTCTGAGAAAAAATCGAAAAAAAAGCGGAGGAGCCTGCCGAAGATGAAGCCATTACGGCTCGCCTTTATGTGTCCTTCTCGGGATAGCGTCATTTAAAGAACGAAGGTCAGCACAACGTAAAATAAAAATAAAAAAATAAAAAAAAAACCCAGAGAAAAAACCGACAAAAAAACCGGAGGAGCCTGCCGAATATGAGGCCATTACAGCTCGCCTTTATGTGTCCTTCTCTGGATAGCGTCATTTAAAGAACGATGGCAGCACAACGGAAAAAAAAAAAGAAAAAAAAAACTCAGAGAAATAACCGAAAAAAAAAAACCGGAGGAGCCTGCCGAAGATGAGGACATTACGGCTCGCCTTTATTTGTCCTTCTCGGGATAGCGTCATTTAAAGAACAAAGGTCAGCACAACGTTAAAAAAAAAAAAAAAAAAAAAAAAACTCTTGAGAAAAAACCGAAAAAAAAAACCGAAGGAGCCTGCCGAAGATGAGGCCATTACAGCTCGCCTTTATGTGTCCTTCTCGGGATAGCGTCATTTAAAGAACGAATTCAGCACAAAAAAAAAAAAAAAAAAAAAAAAAAAAAAAAACTCTGAGAGAAAACCGAAAAAAAAACCGGAGGAGCCTGCCGAAGATGAGGCCATTACAGCTCGCCTTTATGTGTCCTTCTCGGGATAGCGTCATTTAAAGAACGAAGGTCAGCACAACGTAAATAAAAAAAAAAAAAATAAAAAAAAAAAACTCAGAGAAATAACCGAAAAAAAAATCGGAGGAGCCTGCCGAAGATGAGGCCATTACGGCTCGCCTTTATGTGTCCTTCTCGGGATAGCGTCATTTAAAGAACGAAGGTCAGCACAACGTAAAAAAAAAAAAAAAAACTCAGAGAAATAACCGAAAAAAAAAAACCGGAGGAGCCTGCCGAACATCAGGACATTACGGCTCGCCTTTATGTGTCCTTCTCGGGATAGCGTCATTTAAAGAACGAAGGTCAGCACAACGTTAAAAAAAAAAAAAAAAAAAAAAAAAAAAAACTCAGAGAAATAACCGAAAAAAAACCGGAGGAGCCTGCCGAAGATGAGGCAATTACGGCTCGCCTTTATGTGTCCTTCTCGGGATAGCGTCATTTAAAGAACGAAGGTCAGCACAACGTAAAAAAAAAAAAAAAAAAAAAAAAAAAAAAAAAAAAAAAAAAAAAAAAAAAAAAAAAACTCTGAGAAAAAATCGAAAAAAAAGCGGAGGAGCCTGCCGAAGATGAAGCCATTACGGCTCGCCTTTATGTGTCCTTCTCGGGATAGCGTCATTTAAAGAACGAAGGTCAGCACAACGTAAAATAAAAATAAAAAAATAAAAAAAAAACCCAGAGAAAAAACCGACAAAAAAACCGGAGGAGCCTGCCGAATATGAGGCCATTACAGCTCGCCTTTATGTGTCCTTCTCTGGATAGCGTCATTTAAAGAACGATGGTCAGCACAACGGAAAAAAAAAAAAAGAAAAAAAAACTCAGAGAAATAACCGAAAAAAAAAACCGGAGGAGCCTGCCGAAGATGAGGACATTACGGCTCGCCTTTATGTGTCCTCCTCGGGATAGCGTCATTTAAAGAACGAAGGTCAGCACAACGTTAAAAAAAAAAAAAAAAAAAAAAAAAAAAAAAAAAAAACTCTTGAGAAAAAACCGAAAAAAAAAACGGAAGGAGCCTGCCGAAGATGAGGCCATTACAGCTCGCCTTTATGTGTCCTTCTCGGGATAGCGTCATTTAAAGAACGAAGGTCAGCACAAAAAAAAAAAAAAAAAAAAAAAAAAAAAAAAAAAACTCTGAGAGAAAACCGAAAAAAAAACCGGAGGAGCCTGCCGAAGATGAGGCCATTACAGCTCGCCTTTATGTGTCCTTCTCGGGATAGCGTCATTTAAAGAACGAAGGTCAGCACAACGTAAATAAAAAAAAAAAAAAAAACCCAGAGAAAAAACCGACAAAAAAACCGGAGGAGCCTGCCGAAGATGAGGCCATTACAGCTCGCCTTTATGTGTCCTTCTCTGGATAGCGTCATTTAAAGAACGATGGTCAGCACAACTGGAAAAAGAAAAAAAAAAAAAAGAAAAAAAAAACTCAGAGAAATAACCGAAAAAAAAAAACCGGAGGAGCCTGCCGAAGATGAGGACATTACGGCTCGCCTTTATGTGTCCTTCTCGGGATAGCGTCATTTAAACAACGAAGGTCAGCACAACGTAAAAAAAAAAAAAAAAAAAAAAAAAAAAAAAAAAAAAAAAAAAAAAACTCTGAGAAATAACCGAAAAAAAACCGGAGGAGCCTGCCGAAGATGAGGTCATTACGGCTCGCCTTTATGTGTCCTTCTCGGGATAGCGTCATTTAAAGGACGAAGGTCAGCACAACGTATAATAAAAAAAAAAAAAAAATCAGAGAAATAACCGAAAAAAAAACCGGAGGAGCCTGCCGAAGATGAGGCCATTACAGCTCGCCTTTATGTGTCCTTCTCGGGATAGCGTCATTCAAAGAACGAAGGTCAGCACAACTTAAAAAAAAAAAAAAAAAAAAAAAAAAAAAAAAAAAAAAAAAAAAAAAAAAAAAAAAAAAAAAAAAAAAACTCTGAGAAAAAATCGAAAAAAAAGCGGAGGAGCCTGCCGAAGATGAAGCCATTACGGCTCGCCTTTATGTGTCCTTCTCGGGATAGCGTCATTTAAAGAACGAAGGTCAGCACAACGTAAAATAAAAATAAAAAAATAAAAAAAAAAAACCCAGAGAAAAAACCGACAAAAAAACCGGAGGAGCCTGCCGAATATGAGGCCATTACAGCTCGCCTTTATGTGTCCTTCTCTGGATAGCGTCATTTAAAGAACGATGGTCAGCACAACGGAAAAAAAAAAAAGAAAAAAAAAACTCAGAGAAATAACGGAAAAAAAAAACCGGAGGAGCCTGCCGAAGATGAGGACATTACGGCTCGCCTTTATGTGTCCTTCTCGGGATAGCGTCATTTAAAGAACGAAGGTCAGCACAACGTTAAAAAAAAAAAAAAAAAAAAAAAAAAAAAAAAAACTCTTGAGAAAAAACCGAAAAAAAAAAACCGAAGGAGCCTGCCGAAGATGAGGCCATTACAGCTCGCCTTTATGTGTCCTTCTCGGGATAGCGTCATTTAAAGAACGAAGGTCAGCACAAAAAAAAAAAAAAAAAAAAAAAAAAAAAAAAACTCTGAGAGAAAACCGAAAAAAAAACCGGAGGAGCCTGCCGAAGATGAGGCCATTACAGCTCGCCTTTATGTGTCCTTCTCAGGATAGCGTCATTTAAAGAACGAAGGTCAGCACAACGTAAATAAAAAAAAAAAAAAAAAAAAAAAAAAAAACTCAGAGAAATAACCGAAAAAAAAATCGGAGGAGCCTGCCGAAGATGAGGCCATTACGGCTCGCCTTTATGTGTCCTTCTCGGGATAGCGTCATTTAAAGAACGAAGGTCAGCACAACGTAAAAAAAAAAAAAAAAAACTCAGAGAAATAACCGAAAAAAAAAACCGGAGGAGCCTGCCGAAGATGAGGCCATTTCGGCTCGCCTTTATGTGTCCTTCTCGGGATAGCGTCATTTAAAGGACGAAGGTCAGCACAACGTATAATAAAAAAAAAAAAAAAAATCAGAGAAATAACCGAAAAAAAAACCGGAGGAGCCTGCCGAAGATGAGGCCATTACAGCTCGCCTTTATGTGTCCTTCTCTGGATAGCGTCATTTAAAGAACGATGGTCAGCACAACGGAAAAAAAAAAGAAAAAAAAAACTCAGAGAAATAACCGAAAAAAAAACCGGAGGAGCCTGCCGAAGATGAGGCCATTACGGCTCAAATTTAGGTGTCCTTCTCGGGATAGCGTCATTTAAACATTTAAAGAACGACGGTCAGCACAACGTAAAAAAAAAAAAAAAAAAAAAAAAAAAAAAAAAAAAAAAAAAAAAAAAAAAAAAAAAAAAAAACTCAGAGAAATAACCGAAAAAAAACCGGAGGAGCCTGCCGAAGATGAGGTCATTACGGCTCGCCTTTATGTGTCCTTCTCGGGATAGCGTCATTTAAAGGACGAAGGTCAGCACAACGTATAATAAAAAAAAAAAAAAAAAAAAAATCAGAGAAATAACCGAAAAAAAAACCGGAGGAGCCTGCCGAAGATGAGGCCATTACAGCTCGCCTTTATGTGTCCTTCTCGGGATAGCGTCATTCAAAGAACGAAGGTCAGCACAACTTAAAAAAAAAAAAAAAAAAAAAAAAAAAAACTCTGAGAAAAAATCGAAAAAAAAGCGGAGGAGCCTGCCGAAGATGAAGCCATTACGGCTCGCCTTTATGTGTCCTTCTCGGGATAGCGTCATTTAAAGAACGAAGGTCAGCACAACGTAAAATAAAAATAAAAAAATAAAAAAAAAAAACCCAGAGAAAAAACCGACAAAAAAACCGGAGGAGCCTGCCGAATATGAGGCCATTACAGCTCGCCTTTATGTGTCCTTCTCTGGATAGCGTCATTTAAAGAACGATGGTCAGCACAACGGAAAAAAAAAAGGAAAAAAAAACTCAGAGAAATAACGGAAAAAAAAACCGGAGGAGCCTGCCGAAGATGAGGACATTACGGCTCGCCTTTATGTGTCCTTCTCGGGATAGCGTCATTTAAAGAACGAAGGTCAGCACAACGTTAAAAAAAAAAAAAAAAAAAAAAAAAAAAAAAAAAACTCTTGAGAAAAAACCGAAAAAAAAAACCGAAGGAGCCTGCCGAAGATGAGGCCATTACAGCTCGCCTTTATGTGTCCTTCTCGGGATAGCGTCATTTAAAGAACGAAGGTCAGCACAACGTATAATATAAAAAAAAAAAAAAAATCAGAGAAATAACCGAAAAAAAAACCGGAGGAGCCTGCCGAAGATGAGGCCATTACAGCTCGCCTTTATGTGTCCTTCTCGGGATAGCGTCATTCAAAGAACGAAGGTCAGCACAAAAAAAAAAAAAAAAAAAAAAAAAAAAAAAAAAACTCTGAGAAAAAGTCGAAAAAAAAGCGGAGGAGCCTGCCGAAGATGAAGCCATTACGGCTCGCCTTTATGTGTCCTTCTCGGGATAGCGTCATTTAAGGAACGAAGGTCAGCACAACGTAAAATAAAAATAAAAAAATAAAAAAAAAAACCCAGAGAAAAAACCGACAAAAAAACCGGAGGAGCCTGCCGAATATGAGGCCATTACAGCTCGCCTTTATGTGTCCTTCTCTGGATAGCGTCATTTAAAGAACGATGGTCAGCACAACGGAAAAAAAAAAAGAAAAAAAAAACTCAGAGAAATAACCGAAAAAAAAAAACCGGAGGAGCCTGCCGAAGATGAGGACATTACGGCTCGCCTTTATTTGTCCTTCTCGGGATAGCGTCATTTAAAGAACAAAGGTCAGCACAACGTTAAAAAAAAAAAAAAAAAAAAAAAAAAAACTCTTGAGAAAAAACCGAAAAAAAAAACCGAAGGAGCCTGCCGAAGATGAGGCCATTACAGCTCGCCTTTATGTGTCCTTCTCGGGATAGCGTCATTTAAAGAACGAATTCAGCACAAAAAAAAAAAAAAAAAAAAAAAAAAAAAAAAAAAAACTCTGAGAGAAAACCGAAAAAAAAACCGGAGGAGCCTGCCGAAGATGAGGCCATTACAGCTCGCCTTTATGTGTCCTTCTCGGGATAGCGTCATTTAAAGAACGAAGGTCAGCACAACGTAAATAAAAAAAAAAAAAATAAAAAAAAAAAACTCAGAGAAATAACCGAAAAAAAAATCGGAGGAGCCTGCCGAAGATGAGGCCATTACGGCTCGCCTTTATGTGTCCTTCTCGGGATAGCGTCATTTAAAGAACGAAGGTCAGCACAACGTAAAAAAAAAAAAAAAAACTCAGAGAAATAACCGAAAAAAAAAAACCGGAGGAGCCTGCCGAACATCAGGACATTACGGCTCGCCTTTATGTGTCCTTCTCGGGATAGCGTCATTTAAAGAACGAAGGTCAGCACAACGTTAAAAAAAAAAAAAAAAAAAAAAAAAAAAAAAAAAAAAAAAAAAAAAAAAAACTCAGAGAAATAACCGAAAAAAAACCGGAGGAGCCTGCCGAAGATGAGGCAATTACGGCTCGCCTTTATGTGTCCTTCTCGGGATAGCGTCATTTAAAGAACGAAGGTCAGCACAACGTAACAAAAAAAAAAAAAAAAAAAAAAAAAAAAAAAAAAAAAAAAAACTCTGAGAAAAAATCGAAAAAAAAGCGGAGGAGCCTGCCGAAGATGAAGCCATTACGGCTCGCCTTTATGTGTCCTTCTCGGGATAGCGTCATTTAAAGAACGAAGGTCAGCACAACGTAAAATAAAAATAAAAAAATAAAAAAAAAACCCAGAGAAAAAACCGACAAAAAAACCGGAGGAGCCTGCCGAATATGAGGCCATTACAGCTCGCCTTTATGTGTCCTTCTCTGGATAGCGTCATTTAAAGAACGATGGTCAGCACAACGGAAAAAAAAAAAAAGAAAAAAAAAACTCAGAGAAATAACCGAAAAAAAAAACCGGAGGAGCCTGCCGAAGATGAGGACATTACGGCTCGCCTTTATGTGTCCTCCTCGGGATAGCGTCATTTAAAGAACGAAGGTCAGCACAACGTTAAAAAAAAAAAAAAAAAAAAAAAAAAAAAAAAAAAACTCTTGAGAAAAAACCGAAAAAAAAAACGGAAGGAGCCTGCCGAAGATGAGGCCATTACAGCTCGCCTTTATGTGTCCTTCTCGGGATAGCGTCATTTAAAGAACGAAGGTCAGCACAAAAAAAAAAAAAAAAAAAAAAAAAAAAAAAAAAAACTCTGAGAGAAAACCGAAAAAAAAACCGGAGGAGCCTGCCGAAGATGAGGCCATTACAGCTCGCCTTTATGTGTCCTTCTCAGGATAGCGTCATTTAAAGAACGAAGGTCAGCACAACGTAAATAAAAAAAAAAAAAAAAAAAAAAAAAAAAAAACTCAGAGAAATAACCGAAAAAAAAATCGGAGGAGCCTGCCGAAGATGAGGCCATTACGGCTCGCCTTTATGTGTCCTTCTCGGGATAGCGTCATTTAAAGAACGAAGGTCAGCACAACGTAAAAAAAAAAAAAAAAACTCAGAGAAATAACCGAAAAAAAAAAACCGGAGGAGCCTGCCGAAGATGAGGCCATTTCGGCTCGCCTTTATGTGTCCTTCTCGGGATAGCGTCATTTAAAGGACGAAGGTCAGCACAACGTATAATAAAAAAAAAAAAAAAAATCAGAGAAATAACCGAAAAAAAAACCGGAGGAGCCTGCCGAAGATGAGGCCATTACAGCTCGCCTTTATGTGTCCTTCTCTGGATAGCGTCATTTAAAGAACGATGGTCAGCACAACGGAAAAAAAAAAGAAAAAAAAAACTCAGAGAAATAACCGAAAAAAAAACCGGAGGAGCCTGCCGAAGATGAGGCCATTACGGCTCAAATTTAGGTGTCCTTCTCGGGATAGCGTCATTTAAACATTTAAAGAACGATGGTCAGCACAACGTAAAAAAAAAAAAAAAAAAAAAAAAAAAAAAAAAAAAAAAAAAAAAAAAAAAACTCAGAGAAATAACCGAAAAAAAACCGGAGGAGCCTGCCGAAGATGAGGTCATTACGGCTCGCCTTTATGTGTCCTTCTCGGGATAGCGTCATTTAAAGGACGAAGGTCAGCACAACGTATAATAAAAAAAAAAAAAAAAAAAAAATCAGAGAAATAACCGAAAAAAAAACCGGAGGAGCCTGCCGAAGATGAGGCCATTACAGCTCGCCTTTATGTGTCCTTCTCGGGATAGCGTCATTCAAAGAACGAAGGTCAGCACAACTTAAAAAAAAAAAAAAAAAAAAAAAAAAAAAAAAAAAAACTCTGAGAAAAAATCGAAAAAAAAGCGGAGGAGCCTGCCGAAGATGAAGCCATTACGGCTCGCCTTTATGTGTCCTTCTCGGGATAGCGTCATTTAAAGAACGAAGGTCAGCACAACGTAAAATAAAAATAAAAAAATAAAAAAAAAAAACCCAGAGAAAAAACCGACAAAAAAACCGGAGGAGCCTGCCGAATATGAGGCCATTACAGCTCGCCTTTATGTGTCCTTCTCTGGATAGCGTCATTTAAAGAACGATGGTCAGCACAACGGAAAAAAAAAAGGAAAAAAAAACTCAGAGAAATAACGGAAAAAAAAACCGGAGGAGCCTGCCGAAGATGAGGACATTACGGCTCGCCTTTATGTGTCCTTCTCGGGATAGCGTCATTTAAAGAACGAAGGTCAGCACAACGTTAAAAAAAAAAAAAAAAAAAAAAAAAAAAAAAAAAAAACTCTTGAGAAAAAACCGAAAAAAAAAACCGAAGGAGCCTGCCGAAGATGAGGCCATTACAGCTCGCCTTTATGTGTCCTTCTCGGGATAGCGTCATTTAAAGAACGAAGGTCAGCACAAAAAAAAAAAAAAAAAAAAAAAAAAAAAAAAAACTCTGAGAGAAAACCGAAAAAAAAACCGGAGGAGCCTGCCGAAGATGAGGCCATTACAGCTCGCCTTTATGTGTCCTTCTCAGGATAGCGTCATTTAAAGAACGAAGGTCAGCACAACGTAAATAAAAAAAAAAAAGAAAAAAAAAAAAAAAAAACTCAGAGAAATAACCGAAAAAAAAATCGGAGGAGCCTGCCGAAGATGAGGCCATTACGGCTCGCCTTTATGTGTCCTTCTCGGGATAGCGTCATTTAAAGAACGAAGGTCAGCACAACGTAAAAAAAAAAAAAAAAACTCAGAGAAATAACCGAAAAAAAAAAACCGGAGGAGCCTGCCGAAGATGAGGCCATTACGGCTCGCCTTTATGTGTCCTTCTCGGGATAGCGTCATTTAAAGAACGAAGGTCAGCACAACGTAAAATAAAAATAAAAAAAAAAAAAAAAAACCCAGAGAAAAAACCGACAAAAAAACCGGAGGAGCCTGCCGAATATGAGGCCATTACAGCTCGCCTTTATGTGTCCTTCTCTGGATAGCGTCATTTAAAGAACGATGGTCAGCACAACGGAAAAAAAAAAGAAAAAAAAAACTCAGAGAAATAACCGAAAAAAAAAACCGGAGGAGCCTGCCGAAGATGAGGCCATTACGGCTCAAATTTAGGTGTCCTTCTCGGGATAGCGTCATTTAAACATTTAAAGAACGATGGTCAGCACAACGTAAAAAAAAAAAAAAAAAAAAAAAACTCAGAGAAATAACCGAAAAAAAAACCGGAGGAGCCTGCCGAAGATGAGGCCATTACAGCTCGCCTTTATGTGTCCTTCTCGGGATAGCGTCATTCAAAGAACGAAGGTCAGCACAACTTAAAAAAAAAAAAAAAAAAAAAAAAAAAAACTCTGAGAAAAAATCGAAAAAAAAGCGGAGGAGCCTGCCGAAGATGAAGCCATTACGGCTCGCCTTTATGTGTCCTTCTCGGGATAGCGTCATTTAAAGAACGAAGGTCAGCACAACGTAAAATAAAAATAAAAAAATAAAAAAAAAAAACCTAGAGAAAAAACCGACAAAAAAACCGGAGGAGCCTGCCGAATATGAGGCCATTACAGCTCGCCTTTATGTGTCCTTCTCTGGATAGCGTCATTTAAAGAACGATGGTCAGCACAACGGAAAAAAAAAAAGAAAAAAAAAACTCAGAGAAATAACGGAAAAAAAAAACCGGAGGAGCCTGCCGAAGATGAGGACATTACGGCTCGCCTTTATGTGTCCTTCTCGGGATAGCGTCATTTAAAGAACGAAGGTCAGCACAACGTTAAAAAAAAAAAAAAAAAAAAAAAAAAAAAAAAAAAAAAACTCTTGAGAAAAAACCGAAAAAAAAAAACCGAAGGAGCCTGCCGAAGATGAGGCCATTACAGCTCGCCTTTATGTGTCCTTCTCGGGATAGCGTCATTTAAAGAACGAAGGTCAGCACAAAAAAAAAAAAAAAAAAAAAAAAAAAAAAAAAAAACTCTGAGAGAAAACCGAAAAAAAAACCGGAGGAGCCTGCCGAAGATGAGGCCATTACAGCTCGCCTTTATGTGTCCTTCTCAGGATAGCGTCATTTAAAGAACGAAGGTCAGCACAACGTAAATAAAAAAAAAAAAAAAAAAAAAAAAAACTCAGAGAAATAACCGAAAAAAAAATCGGAGGAGCCTGCCGAAGATGAGGCCATTACGGCTCGCCTTTATGTGTCCTTCTCGGGATAGCGTCATTTAAAGAACGAAGGTCAGCACAACGTAAAAAAAAAAAAAAAAAACTCAGAGAAATAACCGAAAAAAAAAAACCGGAGGAGCCTGCCGAAGATGAGGCCATTACGGCTCGCCTTTATGTGTCCTTCTCGGGATAGCGTCATTTAAAGGACGAAGGTCAGCACAACGTATAATAAAAAAAAAAAAAAAAAATCAGAGAAATAACCGAAAAAAAAACCGGAGGAGCCTGCCGAAGATGAGGCCATTACAGCTCGCCTTTATGTGTCCTTCTCTGGATAGCGTCATTTAAAGAACGATGGTCAGCACAACGGAAAAAAAAAAGAAAAAAAAAACTCAGAGAAATAACCGAAAAAAAAAACCGGAGGAGCCTGCCGAAGATGAGGCCATTACGGCTCAAATTTAGGTGTCCTTCTCGGGATAGCGTCATTTAAACATTTAAAGAACGATGGTCAGCACAACGTAAAAAAAAAAAAAAAAAAAAAAAAAAAAAAAAAAAAAAAAAAAAAAAAAAAAAAAAAAAAACTCAGAGAAATAACCGAAAAAAAACCGGAGGAGCCTGCCGAAGATGAGGTCATTACGGCTCGCCTTTATGTGTCCTTCTCGGGATAGCGTCATTTAAAGGACGAAGGTCAGCACAACGTATAATAAAAAAAAAAAAAAAAAATCAGAGAAATAACCGAAAAAAAAACCGGAGGAGCCTGCCGAAGATGAGGCCATTACAGCTCGCCTTTATGTGTCCTTCTCGGGATAGCGTCATTCAAAGAACGAAGGTCAGCACAACTTAAAAAAAAAAAAAAAAAAAAAAAAAAAAAAAAAAAAAAACTCTGAGAAAAAATCGAAAAAAAAGCGGAGGAGCCTGCCGAAGATGAAGCCATTACGGCTCGCCTTTATGTGTCCTTCTCGGGATAGCGTCATTTAAAGAACGAAGGTCAGCACAACGTTAAATAAAAATAAAAAAATAAAAAAAAAAACCCAGAGAAAAAACCGACAAAAAAACCGGAGGAGCCTGCCGAATATGAGGCCATTACAGCTCGCCTTTATGTGTCCTTCTCTGGATAGCGTCATTTAAAGAACGATGGTCAGCACAACGGAAAAAAAAAAAAGGAAAAAAAAACTCAGAGAAATAACGGAAAAAAAAAACCGGAGGAGCCTGCCGAAGATGAGGACATTACGGCTCGCCTTTATGTGTCCTTCTCGGGATAGCGTCATTTAAAGAACGAAGGTCAGCACAACGTTAAAAAAAAAAAAAAAAAAAAAAAAAAAAAAAAAAAACTCTTGAGAAAAAACCGAAAAAAAAAACCGAAGGAGCCTGCCGAAGATGAGGCCATTACAGCTCGCCTTTATGTGTCCTTCTCGGGATAGCGTCATTTAAAGAACGAAGGTCAGCACAAAAAAAAAAAAAAAAAAAAAAAAAAAAACTCTGAGAGAAAACCGAAAAAAAAACCGGAGGAGCCTGCCGAAGATGAGGCCATTACAGCTCGCCTTTATGTGTCCTTCTCAGGATAGCGTCATTTAAAGAACGAAGGTCAGCACAACGTAAATAAAAAAAAAAAAGAAAAAAAAAAAAAAACTCAGAGAAATAACCGAAAAAAAAATCGGAGGAGCCTGCCGAAGATGAGGCCATTACGGCTCGCCTTTATGTGTCCTTCTCGGGATAGCGTCATTTAAAGAACGAAGGTCAGCACAACGTAAAAAAAAAAAAAAAAACTCAGAGAAATAACCGAAAAAAAAAACCGGAGGAGCCTGCCGAAGATGAGGCCATTACGGCTCGCCTTTATGTGTCCTTCTCGGGATAGCGTCATTTAAAGAACGAAGGTCAGCACAACGTAAAATAAAAATAAAAAAAAAAAAAAAAAACCCAGAGAAAAAACCGACAAAAAAACCGGAGGAGCCTGCCGAATATGAGGCCATTACAGCTCGCCTTTATGTGTCCTTCTCGGGATAGCGTCATTTAAAGAACGAAGGTCAGCACAACGTAAAATAAAAATAAAAAAAAAAAAAAAAACCCAGAGAAAAAACCGACAAAAAAACCGGAGGAGCCTGCCGAATATGAGGCCATTACAGCTCGCCTTTATGTGTCCTTCTCTGGATAGCGTCATTTAAAGAACGATGGTCAGCACAACGGAAAAAAAAAAAAAGAAAAAAAAAACTCAGAGAAATAACCGAAAAAAAAAACCGGAGGAGCCTGCCGAAGATGAGGACATTACGGCTCGCCTTTATGTGTCCTCCTCGGGATAGCGTCATTTAAAGAACGAAGGTCAGCACAACGTTAAAAAAAAAAAAAAAAAAAAAAAAAAAAAAAAAAAAAAAAAAAACTCTTGAGAAAAAACCGAAAAAAAAAACGGAAGGAGCCTGCCGAAGATGAGGCCATTACAGCTCGCCTTTATGTGTCCTTCTCGGGATAGCGTCATTTAAAGAACGAAGGTCAGCACAAAAAAAAAAAAAAAAAAAAAAAAAAAAAAAAAAAACTCTGAGAGAAAACCGAAAAAAAAACCGGAGGAGCCTGCCGAAGATGAGGCCATTACAGCTCGCCTTTATGTGTCCTTCTCGGGATAGCGTCATTTAAAGAACGAAGGTCAGCACAACGTAAATAAAAAAAAAAAAAAAAACCCAGAGAAAAAACCGACAAAAAAACCGGAGGAGCCTGCCGAAGATGAGGCCATTACAGCTCGCCTTTATGTGTCCTTCTCTGGATAGCGTCATTTAAAGAACGATGGTCAGCACAACTGGAAAAAGAAAAAAAAAAAAAGAAAAAAAAACTCAGAGAAATAACCGAAAAAAAAAAACCGGAGGAGCCTGCCGAAGATGAGGACATTACGGCTCGCCTTTATGTGTCCTTCTCGGGATAGCGTCATTTAAACAACGAAGGTCAGCACAACGTAAAAAAAAAAAAAAAAAAAAAAAAAAAAAAAAAAAAAAAAAAAAAAAACTCAGAGAAATAACCGAAAAAAAACCGGAGGAGCCTGCCGAAGATGAGGTCATTACGGCTCGCCTTTATGTGTCCTTCTCGGGATAGCGTCATTTAAAGGACGAAGGTCAGCACAACGTATAATAAAAAAAAAAAAAAAAAATCAGAGAAATAACCGAAAAAAAAACCGGAGGAGCCTGCCGAAGATGAGGCCATTACAGCTCGCCTTTATGTGTCCTTCTCGGGATAGCGTCATTCAAAGAACGAAGGTCAGCACAACTTAAAAAAAAAAAAAAAAAAAAAAAAAAAAAAAAAAAACTCTGAGAAAAAATCGAAAAAAAAGCGGAGGAGCCTGCCGAAGATGAAGCCATTACGGCTCGCCTTTATGTGTCCTTCTCGGGATAGCGTCATTTAAAGAACGAAGGTCAGCACAACGTAAAATAAAAATAAAAAAATAAAAAAAAACCCAGAGAAAAAACCGACAAAAAAACCGGAGGAGCCTGCCGAATATGAGGCCATTACAGCTCGCCTTTATGTGTCCTTCTCTGGATAGCGTCATTTAAAGAACGATGGTCAGCACAACGGAAAAAAAAAAAAGAAAAAAAAAACTCAGAGAAATAACGGAAAAAAAAAACCGGAGGAGCCTGCCGAAGATGAGGACATTACGGCTCGCCTTTATGTGTCCTTCTCGGGATAGCGTCATTTAAAGAACGAAGGTCAGCACAACGTTAAAAAAAAAAAAAAAAAAAAAAAAAAAAAAAAAAAAAAAAAAACTCTTGAGAAAAAACCGAAAAAAAAAAACCGAAGGAGCCTGCCGAAGATGAGGCCATTACAGCTCGCCTTTATGTGTCCTTCTCGGGATAGCGTCATTTAAAGAACGAAGGTCAGCACAAAAAAAAAAAAAAAAAAAAAAAAAAAAAAACTCTGAGAGAAAACCGAAAAAAAAACCGGAGGAGCCTGCCGAAGATGAGGCCATTACAGCTCGCCTTTATGTGTCCTTCTCAGGATAGCGTCATTTAAAGAACGAAGGTCAGCACAACGTAAATAAAAAAAAAAAAAAAAAAAAAAAACTCAGAGAAATAACCGAAAAAAAAATCGGAGGAGCCTGCCGAAGATGAGGCCATTACGGCTCGCCTTTATGTGTCCTTCTCGGGATAGCGTCATTTAAAGAACGAAGGTCAGCACAACGTAAAAAAAAAAAAAAAACTCAGAGAAATAACCGAAAAAAAAAAACCGGAGGAGCCTGCCGAAGATGAGGCCATTACGGCTCGCCTTTATGTGTCCTTCTCGGGATAGCGTCATTTAAAGGACGAAGGTCAGCACAACGTATAATAAAAAAAAAAAAAAAAAATCAGAGAAATAACCGAAAAAAAAACCGGAGGAGCCTGCCGAAGATGAGGCCATTACAGCTCGCCTTTATGTGTCCTTCTCTGGATAGCGTCATTTAAAGAACGATGGTCAGCACAACGGAAAAAAAAAAGAAAAAAAAAACTCAGAGAAATAACCGAAAAAAAAAACCGGAGGAGCCTGCCGAAGATGAGGCCATTACGGCTCAAATTTAGGTGTCCTTCTCGGGATAGCGTCATTTAAACATTTAAAGAACGATGGTCAGCACAACGTAAAAAAAAAAAAAAAAAAAAAAAAAAAAAAAAAAAAAAAAAAAAAAAAAAAAAAAAAAAACTCAGAGAAATAACCGAAAAAAAACCGGAGGAGCCTGCCGAAGATGAGGTCATTACGGCTCGCCTTTATGTGTCCTTCTCGGGATAGCGTCATTTAAAGGACGAAGGTCAGCACAACGTATAATAAAAAAAAAAAAAAAAATCAGAGAAATAACCGAAAAAAAAACCGGAGGAGCCTGCCGAAGATGAGGCCATTACAGCTCGCCTTTATGTGTCCTTCTCGGGATAGCGTCATTCAAAGAACGAAGGTCAGCACAACTTAAAAAAAAAAAAAAAAAAAAAAAAAAAAAAAAAAAAAAAAAAAAAAACTCTGAGAAAAAATCGAAAAAAAAGCGGAGGAGCCTGCCGAAGATGAAGCCATTACGGCTCGCCTTTATGTGTCCTTCTAGGGATAGCGTCATTTAAAGAACGAAGGTCAGCACAACGTAAAATAAAAATAAAAAAATAAAAAAAAAAACCCAGAGAAAAAACCGACAAAAAAACCGGAGGAGCCTGCCGAATATGAGGCCATTACAGCTCGCCTTTATGTGTCCTTCTCTGGATAGCGTCATTTAAAGAACGATGGTCAGCACAACGGAAAAAAAAAAAGGAAAAAAAAACACAGAGAAATAACGGAAAAAAAAAACCGGAGGAGCCTGCCGAAGATGAGGACATTACGGCTCGCCTTTATGTGTCCTTCTCGGGATAGCGTCATTTAAAGAACGAAGGTCAGCACAACGTTAAAAAAAAAAAAAAAAAAAAAAAAAAAAAAAAAACTCTTGAGAAAAAACCGAAAAAAAAAACCGAAGGAGCCTGCCGAAGATGAGGCCATTACAGCTCGCCTTTATGTGTCCTTCTCGGGATAGCGTCATTTAAAGAACGAAGGTCAGCACAAAAAAAAAAAAAAAAAAAAAAAAAAAAAAAAACTCTGAGAGAAAACCGAAAAAAAAACCGGAGGAGCCTGCCGAAGATGAGGCCATTACAGCTCGCCTTTATGTGTCCTTCTCAGGATAGCGTCATTTAAAGAACGAAGGTCAGCACAACGTAAATAAAAAAAAAAAAGAAAAAAAAAAAAAAAAACTCAGAGAAATAACCGAAAAAAAAATCGGAGGAGCCTGCCGAAGATGAGGCCATTACGGCTCGCCTTTATGTGTCCTTCTCGGGATAGCGTCATTTAAAGAACGAAGGTCAGCACAACGTAAAAAAAAAAAAAAAAACTCAGAGAAATAACCGAAAAAAAAAAACCGGAGGAGCCTGCCGAAGATGAGGCCATTACGGCTCGCCTTTATGTGTCCTTCTCGGGATAGCGTCATTTAAAGAACGAAGGTCAGCACAACGTAAAATAAAAAAAAAAAAAAAAAAAAAAACCCAGAGAAAAAACCGACAAAAAAACCGGAGGAGCCTGCCGAATATGAGGCCATTACAGCTCGCCTTTATGTGTCCTTCTCTGGATAGCGTCATTTAAAGAACGATGGTCAGCACAACGGAAAAAAAAAAGAAAAAAAAAACTCAGAGAAATAACCGAAAAAAAAAACCGGAGGAGCCTGCCGAAGATGAGGCCATTACGGCTCAAATTTAGGTGTCCTTCTCGGGATAGCGTCATTTAAACATTTAAAGAACGATGGTCAGCACAACGTAAAAAAAAAAAAAAAAAAAAAAACTCAGAGAAATAACCGAAAAAAAACCGGAGGAGCCTGCCGAAGATGAGGCCATTACAGCTCGCCTTTATGTGTCCTTCTCGGGATAGCGTCATTCAAAGAACGAAGGTCAGCACAACTTAAAAAAAAAAAAAAAAAAAAAAAAAAACTCTGAGAAAAAATCGAAAAAAAAGCGGAGGAGCCTGCCGAAGATGAAGCCATTACGGCTCGCCTTTATGTGTCCTTCTCGGGATAGCGTCATTTAAAGAACGAAGGTCAGCACAACGTAAAATAAAAATAAAAAAATAAAAAAAAAACCCAGAGAAAAAACCGACAAAAAAACCGGAGGAGCCTGCCGAATATGAGGCCATTACAGCTCGCCTTTATCTGTCCTTCTCTGGATAGCGTCATTTAAAGAACGATGGTCAGCACAACGGAAAAAAAAAAAAAAAAAAAAAGAAAAAAAAAACTCAGAGAAATAACCTAAAAAAAAACCGGAGGAGCCTGCCGAAGATGAGGACATTACGGCTCGCCTTTATGTGTCCTTCTCGGGATAGCGTCATTTAAAGAACGAAGGTCAGCACAACGTTAAAAAAAAAAAAAAAAAAAAAAAAAAAAAAAAAAAAAACTCTTGAGAAAAAACCGAAAAAAAAAACCGAAGGAGCCTGCCGAAGATGAGGCCATTACAGCTCGCCTTTATGTGTCCTTCTCGGGATAGCGTCATTTAAAGAACGAAGGTCAGCACAAAAAAAAAAAAAAAAAAAAAACCGGAGGAGCCTGCCGAAGATGAGGCCATTACAGCTCGCCTTTATGTGTCCTTCTCGGGATAGCGTCATTTAAAGAACGAAGGTCAGCACAACGTAAATAAAAAAAAAAAAAAAAAAAAAAAAAAAAAAAAAAAACTCAGAAAAATAACCGAAAAAAAAATCGGAGGAGCCTGCCGAAGATGAGGACATTACGGCTCGCCTTTATGTGTCCTTCTCGGGATAGCGTCATTTAAAGAACGAAGGTCAGCACAACGTAAAAAAAAAAAAAAAAAAAAAAAAAAAAAAAAAAAAAAAAAAAAAAACTCAGAGAAAAAATCGAAAAAAAAGCGGAGGAGCCTGCCGAAGATGAAGCCATTACGGCTCGCCTTTATGTGTCCTTCTCGGGATAGCGTCATTTAAAGAACGAAGGTCAGCACAACGTAAAATAAAAATAAAAAAATAAAAAAAAAAACCCAGAGAAAAAACCGACAAAAAAACCGGAGGAGCCTGCCGAATATGAGGCCATTACAGCTCGCCTTTATGTGTCCTTCTCTGGATAGCGTCATTTAAAGAACGATGGTCAGCACAACGGAAAAAAAAAAAGAAAAAAAAAACTCAGAGAAATAACGGAAAAAAAAAACCGGAGGAGCCTGCCGAAGATGAGGACATTACGGCTCGCCTTTATGTGTCCTTCTCGGGATAGCATCATTTAAAGAACGAAGGTCAGCACAACGTTAAAAAAAAAAAAAAAAAAAAAAAAAAAAAAAAAAAACTCTTGAGAAAAAACCGAAAAAAAAAAACCGAAGGAGCCTGCCGAAGATGAGGCCATTACAGCTCGCCTTTATGTGTCCTTCTCGGGATAGCGTCATTTAAAGAACGAAGGTCAGCACAAAAAAAAAAAAAAAAAAAAAAAAAAAAAAAAAACTCTGAGAGAAAACCGAAAAAAAAACCGGAGGAGCCTGCCGAAGATGAGGCCATTACAGCTCGCCTTTATGTGTCCTTCTCAGGATAGCGTCATTTAAAGAACGAAGGTCAGCACAACGTAAATAAAAAAAAAAAAAAAAAAAAAAAAAAAAAAAACTCAGAGAAATAACCGAAAAAAAAATCGGAGGAGCCTGCCAAAGATGAGGCCATTACGGCTCGCCTTTATGTGTCCTTCTCGGGATAGCGTCATTTAAAGAACGAAGGTCAGCACAACGTAAAAAAAAAAAAAAAAACTCAGAGAAATAACCGAAAAAAAAAACCGGAGGAGCCTGCCGAAGATGAGGCCATTACGGCTCGCCTTTATGTGTCCTTCTCGGGATAGCGTCATTTAAAGAACGAAGGTCAGCACAACGTAAAATAAAAAAAAAAAAAAAAAAAAAAAACCAGAGAAAAAACCGACAAAAAAACCGGAGGAGCCTGCCGAAGATGAGGCCATTACGGCTCGCCTTTATGTGTCCTTCTCGGGATAGCGTCATTTAAAGGACGAAGGTCAGCACAACGTATAATAAAAAAAAAAAAAAAAATCAGAGAAATAACCGAAAAAAAAACCGGAGGAGCCTGCCGAAGATGAGGCCATTACAGCTCGCCTTTATGTGTCCTTCTCTGGATAGCGTCATTTAAAGAACGATGGTCAGCACAACGGAAAAAAAAAAGAAAAAAAAAACTCAGAGAAATAACCGAAAAAAAAAACCGGAGGAGCCTGCCGAAGATGAGGCCATTACGGCTCAAATTTAGGTGTCCTTCTCGGGATAGCGTCATTTAAACATTTAAAGAACGATGGTCAGCACAACGTAAAAAAAAAAAAAAAAAAAAAAAAAAAAAAAAAAAAAAAAAAAAAAAAAAAAAAAAAAAAACTCAGAGAAATAACCGAAAAAAAACCGGAGGAGCCTGCCGAAGATGAGGTCATTACGGCTCGCCTTTATGTGTCCTTCTCGGGATAGCGTCATTTAAAGGACGAAGGTCAGCACAACGTATAATAAAAAAAAAAAAAAAAATCAGAGAAATAACCGAAAAAAAAACCGGAGGAGCCTGCCGAAGATGAGGCCATTACAGCTCGCCTTTATGTGTCCTTCTCGGGATAGCGTCATTCAAAGAACGAAGGTCAGCACAACTTAAAAAAAAAAAAAAAAAAAAAAAAAAAAAAAAAAAAACTCTGAGAAAAAATCGAAAAAAAAGCGGAGGAGCCTGCCGAAGATGAAGCCATTACGGCTCGCCTTTATGTGTCCTTCTCGGGATAGCGTCATTTAAAGAACGAAGGTCAGCACAACGTAAAATAAAAATAAAAAAATAAAAAAAAAAAACCCAGAGAAAAAACCGACAAAAAAACCGGAGGAGCCTGCCGAATATGAGGCCATTACAGCTCGCCTTTATGTGTCCTTCTCTGGATAGCGTCATTTAAAGAACGATGGTCAGCACAACGGAAAAAAAAAAAAGGAAAAAAAAACTCAGAGAAATAACGGAAAAAAAAAACCGGAGGAGCCTGCCGAAGATGAGGACATTACGGCTCGCCTTTATGTGTCCTTCTCGGGATAGCGTCATTTAAAGAACGAAGGTCAGCACAACGTTAAAAAAAAAAAAAAAAAAAAAAACTCTTGAGAAAAAACCGAAAAAAAAAACCGAAGGAGCCTGCCGAAGATGAGGCCATTACAGCTCGCCTTTATGTGTCCTTCTCGGGATAGCGTCATTTAAAGAACGAAGGTCAGCACAAAAAAAAAAAAAAAAAAAAAAAAAAAAAAAAAACTCTGAGAGAAAACCGAAAAAAAAACCGGAGGAGCCTGCCGAAGATGAGGCCATTACAGCTCGCCTTTATGTGTCCTTCTCAGG
>NC_142435.1:69002500-69015000 GCF_059453495.1 Arachis ipaensis
AGATGAGGCCATTACAGCTCGCCTTTATGTGTCCTTCTCGGGATAGCGTCATTTAAAGAACGAAGGTCAGCACAACGTAAATAAAAAAAAAAAAAAAAAAACCCAGAGAAAAAACCGACAAAAAAACCGGAGGAGCCTGCCGAAGATGAGGCCATTACAGCTCGCCTTTATGTGTCCTTCTCTGGATAGCGTCATTTAAAGAACGATGGTCAGCACAACTGGAAAAAGAAAAAAAAAAAAAAAGAAAAAAAAACTCAGAGAAATAACCGAAAAAAAAAAACCGGAGGAGCCTGCCGAAGATGAGGACATTACGGCTCGCCTTTATGTGTCCTTCTCGGGATAGCGTCATTTAAACAACGAAGGTCAGCACAACGTAAAAAAAAAAAAAAAAAAAAAAAAAAAAAAAAAAAAAAAAAAAAACTCAGAGAAATAACCGAAAAAAAACCGGAGGAGCCTGCCGAAGATGAGGTCATTACGGCTCGCCTTTATGTGTCCTTCTCGGGATAGCGTCATTTAAAGGACGAAGGTCAGCACAACGTATAATAAAAAAAAAAAAAAAAAATCAGAGAAATAACCGAAAAAAAAACCGGAGGAGCCTGCCGAAGATGAGGCCATTACAGCTCGCCTTTATGTGTCCTTCTCGGGATAGCGTCATTCAAAGAACGAAGGTCAGCACAACTTAAAAAAAAAAAAAAAAAAAAAAAAAAAAAAAAAAAAAAAACTCTGAGAAAAAATCGAAAAAAAAGCGGAGGAGCCTGCCGAAGATGAAGCCATTACGGCTCGCCTTTATGTGTCCTTCTCGGGATAGCGTCATTTAAAGAACGAAGGTCAGCACAACGTAAAATAAAAATAAAAAAATAAAAAAAAACCCAGAGAAAAAACCGACAAAAAAACCGGAGGAGCCTGCCGAATATGAGGCCATTACAGCTCGCCTTTATGTGTCCTTCTCTGGATAGCGTCATTTAAAGAACGATGGTCAGCACAACGGAAAAAAAAAAAAGAAAAAAAAAACTCAGAGAAATAACGGAAAAAAAAAACCGGAGGAGCCTGCCGAAGATGAGGACATTACGGCTCGCCTTTATGTGTCCTTCTCGGGATAGCGTCATTTAAAGAACGAAGGTCAGCACAACGTTAAAAAAAAAAAAAAAAAAAAAAAAAAAAAAAAAAAAAAAAAAAAAAAACTCTTGAGAAAAAACCGAAAAAAAAAAACCGAAGGAGCCTGCCGAAGATGAGGCCATTACAGCTCGCCTTTATGTGTCCTTCTCGGGATAGCGTCATTTAAAGAACGAAGGTCAGCACAAAAAAAAAAAAAAAAAAAAAAAAAAAAAAAAAACTCTGAGAGAAAACCGAAAAAAAAACCGGAGGAGCCTGCCGAAGATGAGGCCATTACAGCTCGCCTTTATGTGTCCTTCTCAGGATAGCGTCATTTAAAGAACGAAGGTCAGCACAACGTAAATAAAAAAAAAAAAAAAAAAAAAAAAAAAAAAAAAAAAACTCAGAGAAATAACCGAAAAAAAAATCGGAGGAGCCTGCCGAAGATGAGGCCATTACGGCTCGCCTTTATGTGTCCTTCTCGGGATAGCGTCATTTAAAGAACGAAGGTCAGCACAACGTAAAAAAAAAAAAAAAAACTCAGAGAAATAACCGAAAAAAAAAAACCGGAGGAGCCTGCCGAAGATGAGGCCATTACGGCTCGCCTTTATGTGTCCTTCTCGGGATAGCGTCATTTAAAGGACGAAGGTCAGCACAACGTATAATAAAAAAAAAAAAAAAAATCAGAGAAATAACCGAAAAAAAAACCGGAGGAGCCTGCCGAAGATGAGGCCATTACAGCTCGCCTTTATGTGTCCTTCTCTGGATAGCGTCATTTAAAGAACGATGGTCAGCACAACGGAAAAAAAAAAGAAAAAAAAAACTCAGAGAAATAACCGAAAAAAAAAACCGGAGGAGCCTGCCGAAGATGAGGCCATTACGGCTCAAATTTAGGTGTCCTTCTCGGGATAGCGTCATTTAAACATTTAAAGAACGATGGTCAGCACAACGTAAAAAAAAAAAAAAAAAAAAAAAAAAAAAAAAAAAAAAAAAAAAAAAAAAAAAAAAAAAAAAAAAAAAACTCAGAGAAATAACCGAAAAAAAACCGGAGGAGCCTGCCGAAGATGAGGTCATTACGGCTCGCCTTTATGTGTCCTTCTCGGGATAGCGTCATTTAAAGGACGAAGGTCAGCACAACGTATAATAAAAAAAAAAAAAAAAATCAGAGAAATAACCGAAAAAAAAACCGGAGGAGCCTGCCGAAGATGAGGCCATTACAGCTCGCCTTTATGTGTCCTTCTCGGGATAGCGTCATTCAAAGAACGAAGGTCAGCACAACTTAAAAAAAAAAAAAAAAAAAAAAAAAAAAAAAAAAAAAAAAAAAAAACTCTGAGAAAAAATCGAAAAAAAAGCGGAGGAGCCTGCCGAAGATGAAGCCATTACGGCTCGCCTTTATGTGTCCTTCTAGGGATAGCGTCATTTAAAGAACGAAGGTCAGCACAACGTAAAATAAAAATAAAAAAATAAAAAAAAAAACCCAGAGAAAAAACCGACAAAAAAACCGGAGGAGCCTGCCGAATATGAGGCCATTACAGCTCGCCTTTATGTGTCCTTCTCTGGATAGCGTCATTTAAAGAACGATGGTCAGCACAACGGAAAAAAAAAAAAAAAAAAAAGAAAAAAAAAACTCAGAGAAATAACCTAAAAAAAAAACCGGAGGAGCCTGCCGAAGATGAGGACATTACGGCTCGCCTTTATGTGTCCTTCTCGGGATAGCGTCATTTAAAGAACGAAGGTCAGCACAACGTTAAAAAAAAAAAAAAAAAAAAAAAAAAACTCTTGAGAAAAAACCGAAAAAAAAAACCGAAGGAGCCTGCCGAAGATGAGGCCATTACAGCTCGCCTTTATGTGTCCTTCTCGGGATAGCGTCATTTAAAGAACGAAGGTCAGCACAAAAAAAAAAAAAAAAAAAAAAAAAAAAAAAAAACTCAGAGAAAACCGAAAAAAAAACCGGAGGAGCCTGCCGAAGATGAGGCCATTACAGCTCGCCTTTATGTGTCCTTCTCAGGATAGCGTCATTTAAAGAACGAAGGTCAGCACAACGTAAATAAAAAAAAAAAAGAAAAAAAAAAAAAAAACTCAGAGAAATAACCGAAAAAAAAATCGGAGGAGCCTGCCGAAGATGAGGCCATTACGGCTCGCCTTTATGTGTCCTTCCCGGGATAGCGTCATTTAAAGAACGAAGGTCAGCACAACGTAAAAAAAAAAAAAAAAACTCAGAGAAATAACCGAAAAAAAAAAACCGGAGGAGCCTGCCGAAGATGAGGCCATTACGGCTCGCCTTTATGTGTCCTTCTCGGGATAGCGTCATTTAAAGAACGAAGGTCAGCACAACGTAAAATAAAAAAAAAAAAAAAAAAAAAAAAAACCCAGAGAAAAAACCGACAAAAAAACCGGAGGAGCCTGCCGAATATGAGGCCATTACAGCTCGCCTTTATGTGTCCTTCTCTGGATAGCGTCATTTAAAGAACGATGGTCAGCACAACGGAAAAAAAAAAGAAAAAAAAAACTCAGAGAAATAACCGAAAAAAAAAACCGGAGGAGCCTGCCGAAGATGAGGCCATTACGGCTCAAATTTAGGTGTCCTTCTCGGGATAGCGTCATTTAAACATTTAAAGAACGATGGTCAGCACAACGTAAAAAAAAAAAAAAAAAAAAAAAACTCAGAGAAATAACCGAAAAAAAAACCGGAGGAGCCTGCCGAAGATGAGGCCATTACAGCTCGCCTTTATGTGTCCTTCTCGGGATAGCGTCATTCAAAGAACGAAGGTCAGCACAACTTAAAAAAAAAAAAAAAAAAAAAAAAAAACTCTGAGAAAAAATCGAAAAAAAAGCGGAGGAGCCTGCCGAAGATGAAGCCATTACGGCTCGCCTTTATGTGTCCTTCTCGGGATAGCGTCATTTAAAGAACGAAGGTCAGCACAACGTAAAATAAAAATAAAAAAATAAAAAAAAAACCCAGAGAAAAAACCGACAAAAAAACCGGAGGAGCCTGCCGAATATGAGGCCATTACAGCTCGCCTTTATCTGTCCTTCTCTGGATAGCGTCATTTAAAGAACGATGGTCAGCACAACGGAAAAAAAAAAAAAAAAAAGAAAAAAAAAACTCAGAGAAATAACCTAAAAAAAAAACCGGAGGAGCCTGCCGAAGATGAGGACATTACGGCTCGCCTTTATGTGTCCTTCTCGGGATAGCGTCATTTAAAGAACGAAGGTCAGCACAACGTTAAAAAAAAAAAAAAAAAAAAAAAAAAAAAAAAAAAAAAACTCTTGAGAAAAAACCGAAAAAAAAAACCGAAGGAGCCTGCCGAAGATGAGGCCATTACAGCTCGCCTTTATGTGTCCTTCTCGGGATAGCGTCATTTAAAGAACGAAGGTCAGCACAAAAAAAAAAAAAAAAAAAAAAAAACCGGAGGAGCCTGCCGAAGATGAGGCCATTACAGCTCGCCTTTATGTGTCCTTCTCGGGATAGCGTCATTTAAAGAACGAAGGTCAGCACAACGTAAATAAAAAAAAAAAAAAAAAAAAAAAACTCAGAAAAATAACCGAAAAAAAAATCGGAGGAGCCTGCCGAAGATGAGGACATTACGGCTCGCCTTTATGTGTCCTTCTCGGGATAGCGTCATTTAAAGAACGAAGGTCAGCACAACGTAAAAAAAAAAAAAAAAAAAAAAAAAAAAAAAAAAAAAAAAAAAAAAAAAAAAAACTCAGAGAAAAAATCGAAAAAAAAGCGGAGGAGCCTGCCGAAGATGAAGCCATTACGGCTCGCCTTTATGTGTCCTTCTCGGGATAGCGTCATTTAAAGAACGAAGGTCAGCACAACGTAAAATAAAAATAAAAAAATAAAAAAAAAAAACCCAGAGAAAAAACCGACAAAAAAACCGGAGGAGCCTGCCGAATATGAGGCCATTACAGCTCGCCTTTATGTGTCCTTCTCTGGATAGCGTCATTTAAAGAACGATGGTCAGCACAACGGAAAAAAAAAAAGAAAAAAAAAACTCAGAGAAATAACGGAAAAAAAAAACCGGAGGAGCCTGCCGAAGATGAGGACATTACGGCTCGCCTTTATGTGTCCTTCTCGGGATAGCGTCATTTAAAGAACGAAGGTCAGCACAACGTTAAAAAAAAAAAAAAAAAAAAAAAAAAAAAAAAAAAAAAAACTCTTGAGAAAAAACCGAAAAAAAAAAACCGAAGGAGCCTGCCGAAGATGAGGCCATTACAGCTCGCCTTTATGTGTCCTTCTCGGGATAGCGTCATTTAAAGAACGAAGGTCAGCACAAAAAAAAAAAAAAAAAAAAAAAAAAAAAAAAAACTCTGAGAGAAAACCGAAAAAAAAACCGGAGGAGCCTGCCGAAGATGAGGCCATTACAGCTCGCCTTTATGTGTCCTTCTCAGGATAGCGTCATTTAAAGAACGAAGGTCAGCACAACGTAAATAAAAAAAAAAAAAAAAAAAAAAAAAAAAAAAAACTCAGAGAAATAACCGAAAAAAAAATCGGAGGAGCCTGCCGAAGATGAGGCCATTACGGCTCGCCTTTATGTGTCCTTCTCGGGATAGCGTCATTTAAAGAACGAAGGTCAGCACAACGTAAAAAAAAAAAAAAAAACTCAGAGAAATAACCGAAAAAAAAAAACCGGAGGAGCCTGCCGAAGATGAGGCCATTACGGCTCGCCTTTATGTGTCCTTCTCGGGATAGCGTCATTTAAAGGACGAAGGTCAGCACAACGTATAATAAAAAAAAAAAAAAAATCAGAGAAATAACCGAAAAAAAAACCGGAGGAGCCTGCCGAAGATGAGGCCATTACAGCTCGCCTTTATGTGTCCTTCTCTGGATAGCGTCATTTAAAGAACGATGGTCAGCACAACGGAAAAAAAAAAGAAAAAAAAAACTCAGAGAAATAACCGAAAAAAAAAACCGGAGGAGCCTGCCGAAGATGAGGCCATTACGGCTCAAATTTAGGTGTCCTTCTCGGGATAGCGTCATTTAAACATTTAAAGAACGATGGTCAGCACAACGTAAAAAAAAAAAAAAAAAAAAAAAAAAAAAAAAAAAAAAAAAAAAAAAAAAAAAAAAAAAAAAAAAAAAAAAACTCAGAGAAATAACCGAAAAAAAACCGGAGGAGCCTGCCGAAGATGAGGTCATTACGGCTCGCCTTTATGTGTCCTTCTCGGGATAGCGTCATTTAAAGGACGAAGGTCAGCACAACGTATAATAAAAAAAAAAAAAAAAAAAAATCAGAGAAATAACCGAAAAAAAAACCGGAGGAGCCTGCCGAAGATGAGGCCATTACAGCTCGCCTTTATGTGTCCTTCTCGGGATAGCGTCATTCAAAGAACGAAGGTCAGCACAACTTAAAAAAAAAAAAAAAAAAAAAAAAAAAAAAAAAAAAAAAAAAAAAAAAAAAAAAAAAAAAAAAAAACTCTGAGAAAAAATCGAAAAAAAAGCGGAGGAGCCTGCCGAAGATGAAGCCATTACGGCTCGCCTTTATGTGTCCTTCTCGGGATAGCGTCATTTAAAGAACGAAGGTCAGCACAACGTAAAATAAAAATAAAAAAATAAAAAAAAAAAACCCAGAGAAAAAACCGACAAAAAAACCGGAGGAGCCTGCCGAATATGAGGCCATTACAGCTCGCCTTTATGTGTCCTTCTCTGGATAGCGTCATTTAAAGAACGATGGTCAGCACAACGGAAAAAAAAAAAAGGAAAAAAAAACTCAGAGAAATAACGGAAAAAAAAAACCGGAGGAGCCTGCCGAAGATGAGGACATTACGGCTCGCCTTTATGTGTCCTTCTCGGGATAGCGTCATTTAAAGAACGAAGGTCAGCACAACGTTAAAAAAAAAAAAAAAAAAAAAAACTCTTGAGAAAAAACCGAAAAAAAAAACCGAAGGAGCCTGCCGAAGATGAGGCCATTACAGCTCGCCTTTATGTGTCCTTCTCGGGATAGCGTCATTTAAAGAACGAAGGTTAGCACAAAAAAAAAAAAAAAAAAAAAAAAAAAAAAAAAAACTCTGAGAGAAAACCGAAAAAAAAACCGGAGGAGCCTGCCGAAGATGAGGCCATTACAGCTCGCCTTTATGTGTCCTTCTCAGGATAGCGTCATTTAAAGAACGAAGGTCAGCACAACGTAAATAAAAAAAAAAAAGAAAAAAAAAAAAAAAAACTCAGAGAAATAACCGAAAAAAAATCGGAGGAGCCTGCCGAAGATGAGGCCATTACGGCTCGCCTTTATGTGTCCTTCTCGGGATAGCGTCATTTAAAGAACGAAGGTCAGCACAACGTAAAAAAAAAAAAAAAAAACTCAGAGAAATAACCGAAAAAAAAAAACCGGAGGAGCCTGCCGAAGATGAGGCCATTACGGCTCGCCTTTATGTGTCCTTCTCGGGATAGCGTCATTTAAAGAACGAAGGTCAGCACAACGTAAAATAAAAAAAAAAAAAAAAAAAAAAAACCAGAGAAAAAACCGACAAAAAAACCGGAGGAGCCTGCCGAATATGAGGCCATTACAGCTCGCCTTTATGTGTCCTTCTCTGGATAGCGTCATTTAAAGAACGATGGTCAGCACAACGGAAAAAAAAAAGAAAAAAAAAACTCAGAGAAATAACCGAAAAAAAAAACCGGAGGAGCCTGCCGAAGATGAGGCCATTACGGCTCAAATTTAGGTGTCCTTCTCGGGATAGCGTCATTTAAACATTTAAAGAACGATGGTCAGCACAACGTAAAAAAAAAAAAAAAAAAAAACTCAGAGAAATAACCGAAAAAAAAACCGGAGGAGCCTGCCGAAGATGAGGCCATTACAGCTCGCCTTTATGTGTCCTTCTCGGGATAGCGTCATTCAAAGAACGAAGGTCAGCACAACTTAAAAAAAAAAAAAAAAAAAAAAAAAACTCTGAGAAAAAATCGAAAAAAAAGCGGAGGAGCCTGCCGAAGATGAAGCCATTACGGCTCGCCTTTATGTGTCCTTCTCGGGATAGCGTCATTTAAAGAACGAAGGTCAGCACAACGTAAAATAAAAATAAAAAAATAAAAAAAAAAACCCAGAGAAAAAACCGACAAAAAAACCGGAGGAGCCTGCCGAATATGAGGCCATTACAGCTCGCCTTTATCTGTCCTTCTCTGGATAGCGTCATTTAAAGAACGATGGTCAGCACAACGGAAAAAAAAAAAAAAAAAAAGAAAAAAAAAACTCAGAGAAATAACCTAAAAAAAAAACCGGAGGAGCCTGCCGAAGATGAGGACATTACGGCTCGCCTTTATGTGTCCTTCTCGGGATAGCGTCATTTAAAGAACGAAGGTCAGCACAACGTTAAAAAAAAAAAAAAAAAAAAAAAACTCTTGAGAAAAAACCGAAAAAAAAAACCGAAGGAGCCTGCCGAAGATGAGGCCATTACAGCTCGCCTTTATGTGTCCTTCTCGGGATAGCGTCATTTAAAGAACGAAGGTCAGCACAAAAAAAAAAAAAAAAAAAAAAAACCGGAGGAGCCTGCCGAAGATGAGGCCATTACAGCTCGCCTTTATGTGTCCTTCTCGGGATAGCGTCATTTAAAGAACGAAGGTCAGCACAACGTAAATAAAAAAAAAAAAAAAAAAAAAAAAAAAAAAAAACTCAGAAAAATAACCGAAAAAAAAATCGGAGGAGCCTGCCGAAGATGAGGACATTACGGCTCGCCTTTATGTGTCCTTCTCGGGATAGCGTCATTTAAAGAACGAAGGTCAGCACAACGTAAAATAAAAATAAAAAAATAAAAAAAAAAACCCAGAGAAAAAACCGACAAAAAAACCGGAGGAGCCTGCCGAAGATGAGGCCATTACAGCTCGCCTTTATGTGTCCTTCTCGGGATAGCGTCATTTAAAGAACGAAGGTCAGCACAAAAAAAAAAAAAAAAAAAAAAAAAAAAAAAAACTCTGAGAGAAAACCGAAAAAAAAACCGGAGGAGCCTGCCGAAGATGAGGCCATTACAGCTCGCCTTTATGTGTCCTTCTCAGGATAGCGTCATTTAAAGAACGAAGGTCAGCACAACGTAAATAAAAAAAAAAAAAAAAAAAAAAAAAAAACTCAGAGAAATAACCGAAAAAAAAATCGGAGGAGCCTGCCGAAGATGAGGCCATTACGGCTCGCCTTTATGTGTCCTTCTCGGGATAGCGTCATTTAAAGAACGAAGGTCAGCACAACGTAAAAAAAAAAAAAAAAAACTCAGAGAAATAACCGAAAAAAAAAAAACCGGAGGAGCCTGCCGAAGATGAGGCCATTACGGCTCGCCTTTATGTGTCCTTCTCGGGATAGCGTCATTTAAAGGACGAAGGTCAGCACAACGTATAATAAAAAAAAAAAAAAAAAATCAGAGAAATAACCGAAAAAAAAACCGGAGGAGCCTGCCGAAGATGAGGCCATTACAGCTCGCCTTTATGTGTCCTTCTCTGGATAGCGTCATTTAAAGAACGATGGTCAGCACAACGGAAAAAAAAAAGAAAAAAAAAACTCAGAGAAATAACCGAAAAAAAAAACCGGAGGAGCCTGCCGAAGATGAGGCCATTACGGCTCAAATTTAGGTGTCCTTCTCGGGATAGCGTCATTTAAACATTTAAAGAACGATGGTCAGCACAACGTAAAAAAAAAAAAAAAAAAAAAAAAAAAAAAAAAAAACTCAGAGAAATAACCGAAAAAAAACCGGAGGAGCCTGCCGAAGATGAGGTCATTACGGCTCGCCTTTATGTGTCCTTCTCGGGATAGCGTCATTTAAAGGACGAAGGTCAGCACAACGTATAATAAAAAAAAAAAAAAAATCAGAGAAATAACCGAAAAAAAAACCGGAGGAGCCTGCCGAAGATGAGGCCATTACAGCTCGCCTTTATGTGTCCTTCTCGGGATAGCGTCATTCAAAGAACGAAGGTCAGCACAACTTAAAAAAAAAAAAAAAAAAAAAAAAAAAAAAAAAAAACTCTGAGAAAAAATCGAAAAAAAAGCGGAGGAGCCTGCCGAAGATGAAGCCATTACGGCTCGCCTTTATGTGTCCTTCTCGGGATAGCGTCATTTAAAGAACGAAGGTCAGCACAACGTAAAATAAAAATAAAAAAATAAAAAAAAAAAACCCAGAGAAAAAACCGACAAAAAAACCGGAGGAGCCTGCCGAATATGAGGCCATTACAGCTCGCCTTTATGTGTCCTTCTCTGGATAGCGTCATTTAAAGAACGATGGTCAGCACAACGGAAAAAAAAAAAAGGAAAAAAAAACTCAGAGAAATAACGGAAAAAAAAAACCGGAGGAGCCTGCCGAAGATGAGGACATTACGGCTCGCCTTTATGTGTCCTTCTCGGGATAGCGTCATTTAAAGAACGAAGGTCAGCACAACGTTAAAAAAAAAAAAAAAAAAAAAAAAAAAAAAAAAAAAAAAAAACTCTTGAGAAAAAACCGAAAAAAAAAACCGAAGGAGCCTGCCGAAGATGAGGCCATTACAGCTCGCCTTTATGTGTCCTTCTCGGGATAGCGTCATTTAAAGAACGAAGGTCAGCACAAAAAAAAAAAAAAAAAAAAAAAAAAAAAAAAAAAACTCTGAGAGAAAACCGAAAAAAAAACCGGAGGAGCCTGCCGAAGATGAGGCCATTACAGCTCGCCTTTATGTGTCCTTCTCAGGATAGCGTCATTTAAAGAACGAAGGTCAGCACAACGTAAATAAAAAAAAAAAAGAAAAAAAAAAAAAAACTCAGAGAAATAACCGAAAAAAAAATCGGAGGAGCCTGCCGAAGATGAGGCCATTACGGCTCGCCTTTATGTGTCCTTCTCGGGATAGCGTCATTTAAAGAACGAAGGTCAGCACAACGTAAAAAAAAAAAAAAAACTCAGAGAAATAACCGAAAAAAAAAAACCGGAGGAGCCTGCCGAAGATGAGGCCATTACGGCTCGCCTTTATGTGTCCTTCTCGGGATAGCGTCATTTAAAGAACGAAGGTCAGCACAACGTAAAATAAAAAAAAAAAAAAAAAAAAAAAAAACCAGAGAAAAAACCGACAAAAAAACCGGAGGAGCCTGCCGAATATGAGGCCATTACAGCTCGCCTTTATGTGTCCTTCTCTGGATAGCGTCATTTAAAGAACGATGGTCAGCACAACGGAAAAAAAAAAGAAAAAAAAAACTCAGAGAAATAACCGAAAAAAAAAACCGGAGGAGCCTGCCGAAGATGAGGCCATTACGGCTCAAATTTAGGTGTCCTTCTCGGGATAGCGTCATTTAAACATTTAAAGAACGATGGTCAGCACAACGTAAAAAAAAAAAAAAAAAAAAAAACTCAGAGAAATAACCGAAAAAAAAACCGGAGGAGCCTGCCGAAGATGAGGCCATTACAGCTCGCCTTTATGTGTCCTTCTCGGGATAGCGTCATTCAAAGAACGAAGGTCAGCACAACTTAAAAAAAAAAAAAAAAAAAAAAACTCTGAGAAAAAATCGAAAAAAAAGCGGAGGAGCCTGCCGAAGATGAAGCCATTACGGCTCGCCTTTATGTGTCCTTCTCGGGATAGCGTCATTTAAAGAACGAAGGTCAGCACAACGTAAAATAAAAATAAAAAAATAAAAAAAAAAACCCAGAGAAAAAACCGACAAAAAAACCGGAGGAGCCTGCCGAATATGAGGCCATTACAGCTCGCCTTTATCTGTCCTTCTCTGGATAGCGTCATTTAAAGAACGATGGTCAGCACAACGGAAAAAAAAAAAAAAAAAAGAAAAAAAAAACTCAGAGAAATAACCTAAAAAAAAAACCGGAGGAGCCTGCCGAAGATGAGGACATTACGGCTCGCCTTTATGTGTCCTTCTCGGGATAGCGTCATTTAAAGAACGAAGGTCAGCACAACGTTAAAAAAAAAAAAAAAAAAAAAAAAAAAAAAAAAAAAACTCTTGAGAAAAAACCGAAAAAAAAAACCGAAGGAGCCTGCCGAAGATGAGGCCATTACAGCTCGCCTTTATGTGTCCTTCTCGGGATAGCGTCATTTAAAGAACGAAGGTCAGCACAAAAAAAAAAAAAAAAAAAAACCGGAGGAGCCTGCCGAAGATGAGGCCATTACAGCTCGCCTTTATGTGTCCTTCTCGGGATAGCGTCATTTAAAGAACGAAGGTCAGCACAACGTAAATAAAAAAAAAAAAAAAAAAAAAAAAAAACTCAGAAAAATAACCGAAAAAAAAATCGGAGGAGCCTGCCGAAGATGAGGACATTACGGCTCGCCTTTATGTGTCCTTCTCGGGATAGCGTCATTTAAAGAACGAAGGTCAGCACAACGTAAAAAAAAAAAAAAAAAAAAAAAAAAAAAAAAAAAAAAAAAACTCAGAGAAATAACCGAAAAAAAACCGGAGGAGCCTGCCGAAGATGAGGCAATTACGGCTCGCCTTTATGTGTCCTTCTCGGGATAGCGTCATTTAAAG
>NC_142435.1:69020000-69035000 GCF_059453495.1 Arachis ipaensis
AAGATGAAGCCATTACGGCTCGCCTTTATGTGTCCTTCTCGGGATAGCGTCATTTAAAGAACGAAGGTCAGCACAACGTAAAATAAAAATAAAAAAATAAAAAAAAAAAACCCAGAGAAAAAACCGACAAAAAAACCGGAGGAGCCTGCCGAATATGAGGCCATTACAGCTCGCCTTTATGTGTCCTTCTCTGGATAGCGTCATTTAAAGAACGATGGTCAGCACAACGGAAAAAAAAAAAAAGAAAAAAAAAACTCAGAGAAATAACCGAAAAAAAAAACCGGAGGAGCCTGCCGAAGATGAGGACATTACGGCTCGCCTTTATGTGTCCTTCTCGGGATAGCGTCATTTAAAGAACGAAGGTCAGCACAACGTTAAAAAAAAAAAAAAAAAAAAAAAAAAAAAAAAAAAAACTCTTGAGAAAAAACCGAAAAAAAAAACCGAAGGAGCCTGCCGAAGATGAGGCCATTACAGCTCGCCTTTATGTGTCCTTCTCGGGATAGCGTCATTTAAAGAACGAAGGTCAGCACAAAAAAAAAAAAAAACCGGAGGAGCCTGCCGAAGATGAGGCCATTACAGCTCGCCTTTATGTGTCCTTCTCGGGATAGCGTCATTTAAAGAACGAAGGTCAGCACAACGTAAATAAAAAAAAAAAAAAAAAAAAAAAAAAAAACTCAGAGAAATAACCGAAAAAAAAATCGGAGAGCCTGCCGAAGATGAGGCCATTACGGCTCGCCTTTATGTGTCCTTCTCGGGATAGCGTCATTTAAAGAACGAAGGTCAGCACAACGTAAAAAAAAAAAAAAAAACTCAGAGAAATAACCGAAAAAAAAAAACCGGAGGAGCCTGCCGAAGATGAGGCCATTACGGCTCTCCTTTATGTGTCCTTCTCGGGATAGCGTCATTTAAAGAACGAAGGTCAGCACAACGTAAAAAAAAAAAAAAAAAAAAAAAACCGGAGGAGCCTGCCGAAGATGAGGCCATTACGGCTCGCCTTTATGTGTCCTTCTCGGGATAGCGTCATTTAAAGAACGAAGGTCAGCACAACGTAAAAAAAAAAAAAAAAAAAAACTCATAGAAATAACCGAAAAGAAACCGGAGGAGCCTGACGAAGATGAGGCCATTACAGCTCGCCTTTATGTGTCCTTCTCGGGATAGCGTCATTTAAAGAACGAAGGTCAGCACAACGTAAAAAAAAAAAAAAAAAAAAAAAAAAAAAAACCGAAAAAAAAACCGGAGGAGCCTGCCGAAGATGAGGCCATTACGGCTCGCCTTTATGTGTCCTTCTCGGGATAGCGTCATTTAAAGAACGAAGGTCAGCACAACGTTAAAAAAAAAAAAAAAAAAAAAAACCGGAGGAGCCTGCCGAAGATGAGGCCATTACGGCTCGCCTTTATGTGTCCTTCTCGGGATAGCGTCATTTAAAGAACGAAGGTCAGCACAACGTAAAAAAAAAAAAAAAAAAAAAAAAAAAAAAAAAAAAAAAAAAAAACTCTTGAGAAAAAACCGAAAAAAAAAACCGAAGGAGCCTGCCGAAGATGAGGCCATTACAGCTCGCCTTTATGTGTCCTTCTCGGGATAGCGTCATTTAAAGAACGAAGGTCAGCACAACGTAAATAAAAAAAAAAAAAAAAAAAAAAAAAAAAAACTCAGAGAAATAACCGGAAAAAAAATCGGAGGAGCCTGCCGAAGATGAGGCCATTACGGCTCGCCTTTATGTGTCCTTCTCGGGATAGCGTCATTTAAAGAACGAAGGTCAGCACAACGTAAAAAAAAAAAAAAAAAACTCAGAGAAATAACCGAAAAAAAAAAAACCGGAGGAGCCTGCCGAAGATGAGGACATTACGGCTCGCCTTTATGTGTCCTTCTCGGGATAGCGTCATTTAAAGAACGAAGGTCAGCACAACGTAAAAAAAAAAAAAAAAAAAAAACTCATAGAAATAACCGAAAAGAAACCGGAGGAGCCTGACGAAGATGAGGCCATTACAGCTCGCCTTTATGTGTCCTTCTCGGGATAGCGTCATTTAAAGAACGAAGGTCAGCACAACGTAAAAAAAAAAAAAAAAAAAAAAAAAAAACCGAAAAAAAAACCGGAGGAGCCTGCCGAAGATGAGGCCATTACGGCTCGCCTTTATGTGTCCTTCTCGGGATAGCGTCATTTAAAGAACGAAGGTCAGCACAACGTTAAAAAAAAAAAAAAAAAAAAAAACCGGAGGAGCCTGCCGAAGATGAGGCCATTACGGCTCGCCTTTATGTGTCCTTCTCGGGATAGCGTCATTTAAAGAACGAAGGTCAGCACAACGTAAAAAAAAAAAAAAAAAAAAAAAAAAAAAAAAAAAAAAAAAAAAAAAAAAAAAAAAAAAAAAAAAAAAACTCTTGAGAAAAAACCGAAAAAAAAAACCGAAGGAGCCTGCCGAAGATGAGGCCATTACAGCTCGCCTTTATGTGTCCTTCTCGGGATAGCGTCATTTAAAGAACGAAGGTCAGCACAACGTAAATAAAAAAAAAAAAAAAAAAAAAAAAAAAAAAAAAACTCAGAGAAATAACCGGAAAAAAAATCGGAGGAGCCTGCCGAAGATGAGGCCATTACGGCTCGCCTTTATGTGTCCTTCTCGGGATAGCGTCATTTAAAGAACGAAGGTCAGCACAACGTAAAAAAAAAAAAAAAAAACTCAGAGAAATAACCGAAAAAAAAAAAACCGGAGGAGCCTGCCGAAGATGAGGACATTACGGCTCGCCTTTATGTGTCCTTCTCGGGATAGCGTCATTTAAAGAACGAAGGTCAGCACAACGTAAAAAAAAAAAAAAAAAAAAAAAAAAAAAAAAAAAAAAAAACTCAGAGAAATAACCGAAAAAAAACCGGAGGAGCCTGCCGAAGATGAGGCCATTACGGCTCGCCTTTATGTGTCCTTCTCGGGATAGCGTCATTTAAAGGACGGAGGTCAGCACAACGTATAAAAAAAAAAAAAAAAAAAAAAAAAAAAAAAAAAAAACTCAGAGAAATAACCGAAAAAAAAACCGGAGGAGCCTGCCGAAGATGAGGCCATTACAGCTCGCCTTTATGTGTCCTTCTCGGGATAGCGTCATTTAAAGAACGAAGGTCAGCACAACGTAAAAAAAAAAAAAAAAAAAAAAAAAAAAAAAAAAAAAAAAAAAAAAAAAAAAACTCAGAGAAATAACCGAAAAAAAACCGGAGGAGCCTGCCGAAGATGAGGCAATTACGGCTCGCCTTTATGTGTCCTTCTCGGGATAGCGTCATTTAAAGAACGAAGGTCAGCACAACGTAAAAAAAAAAAAAAAAAAAAAAAAAAAAAAAAATCAGAGAAATAACCGAAAAAAAAACGGAGGAGCCTGCCGAAGATGAGGCCATTACGGCTCGCCTTTATGTGTCCTTCTCGGGATAGCGTCATTTAAAGGACGAAGGTCAGCACAACGTATAATAAAAAAAAAAAAAATCAGAGAAATAACCGAAAAAAAAACCGGAGGAGCCTGCCGAAGATGAGGCCATTACAGCTCGCCTTTATGTGTCCTTCTCGGGATAGCGTCATTCAAAGAACGAAGGTCAGCACAACTTAAAAAAAAAAAAAAAAAAAAAAAAAAAAAAAAAAAACTCTGAGAAAAAATCGAAAAAAAAGCGGAGGAGCCTGCCGAAGATGAAGCCATTACGGCTCGCCTTTATGTGTCCTTCTCGGGATAGCGTCATTTAAAGAACGAAGGTCAGCACAACGTAAAATAAAAATAAAAAAATAAAAAAAAAAAACCCAGAGAAAAAACCGACAAAAAAACCGGAGGAGCCTGCCGAATATGAGGCCATTACAGCTCGCCTTTATGTGTCCTTCTCTGGATAGCGTCATTTAAAGAACGATGGTCAGCACAACGGAAAAAAAAAAAAGAAAAAAAAAAACTCAGAGAAATAACCGAAAAAAAAAACCGGAGGAGCCTGCCGAAGATGAGGCCATTACGGCTCAAATTTAGGTGTCCTTCTCGGGATAGCGTCATTTAAACATTTAAAGAACGATGGTCAGCACAACGTAAAAAAAAAAAAAAAAAAAAAAAACTCAGAGAAATAACCGAAAAAAAAACCGGAGGAGCCTGCCGAAGATGAGGCCATTACAGCTCGCCTTTATGTGTCCTTCTCGGGATAGCGTCATTCAAAGAACGAAGGTCAGCACAACTTAAAAAAAAAAAAAAAAAAAAAAAAAAACTCTGAGAAAAAATCGAAAAAAAAGCGGAGGAGCCTGCCGAAGATGAAGCCATTACGGCTCGCCTTTATGTGTCCTTCTCGGGATAGCGTCATTTAAAGAACGAAGGTCAGCACAACGTAAAATAAAAATAAAAAAATAAAAAAAAAACCCAGAGAAAAAACCGACAAAAAAACCGGAGGAGCCTGCCGAATATGAGGCCATTACAGCTCGCCTTTATGTGTCCTTCTCTGGATAGCGTCATTTAAAGAACGATGGTCAGCACAACGGAAAAAAAAAAAAAAGAAAAAAAAAACTCAGAGAAATAACCGAAAAAAAAAACCGGAGGAGCCTGCCGAAGATGAGGACATTACGGCTCGCCTTTATGTGTCCTTCTCGGGATAGCGTCATTTAAAGAACGAAGGTCAGCACAACGTAAAAAAAAAAAAAAAAAACTCAGAGAAATAACCGAAAAAAAAAAAACCGGAGGAGCCTGCCGAAGATGAGGACATTACGGCTCGCCTTTATGTGTCCTTCTCGGGATAGCGTCATTTAAAGAACGAAGGTCAGCACAACGTAAAAAAAAAAAAAAAAAAAAAAAAACTCAGAGAAATAACCGAAAAAAAACCGGAGGAGCCTGCCGAAGATGAGGCCATTACGGCTCGCCTTTATGTGTCCTTCTCGGGATAGCGTCATTTAAAGGACGAAGGTCAGCACAACGTATAAAAAAAAAAAAAAAAAAAAAAAAAAAAACTCAGAGAAATAACCGAAAAAAAACCGGAGGAGCCTGCCGAAGATGAGGCCATTACGGCTCGCCTTTATGTGTCCTTCTCGGGATAGCGTCATTTAAAGGACGAAGGTCAGCACAACGTATATAAAAAAAAAAAAAAAAAAAAAAAAAAAAAAAAAAAAAACTCAGAGAAATAACCGAAAAAAAAAACCGGAGGAGCCTGCCGAAGATGAGGCCATTACAGCTCGCCTTTATGTGTCCTTCTCGGGATAGCGTCATTCAAAGAACGAAGGTCAGCACAACTTAAAAAAAAAAAAAAAAAAAAAAAAAAAAAAAAAAAAACTCTGAGAAAAAATCGAAAAAAAAGCGGAGGAGCCTGCCGAAGATGAAGCCATTACGGCTCGCCTTTATGTGTCCTTCTCGGGATAGCGTCATTTAAAGAACGAAGGTCAGCACAACGTAAAATAAAAATAAAAAAATAAAAAAAAAAAAACCCAGAGAAAAAACCGACAAAAAAACCGGAGGAGCCTGCCGAATATGAGGCCATTACAGCTCGCCTTTATGTGTCCTTCTCTGGATAGCGTCATTTAAAGAACGATGGTCAGCACAACGGAAAAAAAAAAAAGAAAAAAAAAACTCAGAGAAATAACCGAAAAAAAAACCGGAGGAGCCTGCCGAAGATGAGGACATTACGGCTCGCCTTTATGTGTCCTTCTCGGGATAGCGTCATTTAAAGAACGAAGGTCAGCACAACGTTAAAAAAAAAAAAAAAAAAAAAAAAAAAAAAAACTCTTGAGAAGAAACCGAAAAAAAAAACCGAAGGAGCCTGCCGAAGATGAGGCCATTACAGCTCGCCTTTATGTGTCCTTCTCGGGATAGCGTCATTTAAAGAACGAAGGTCAGCACAAAAAAAAAAAAAAAAAAAAAAAAAAAAAAACTCTGAGAGAAAACCGAAAAAAAAACCGGAGGAGCCTGCCGAAGATGAGGCCATTACAGCTCGCCTTTATGTGTCCTTCTCGGGATAGCGTCATTTAAAGAACGAAGGTCAGCACAACGTAAATAAAAAAAAAAAAAAAAAACCCAGAGAAAAAACCGACAAAAAAACCGGAGGAGCCTGCCGAAGATGAGGCCATTACAGCTCGCCTTTATGTGTCCTTCTCGGGATAGCGTCATTTAAAGAACGAAGGTCAGCACAACGTAAATAAAAAAAAAAAAAAAAAAAAAACCCAGAGAAAAAACCGACAAAAAAACCGGAGGAGCCTGCCGAAGATGAGGCCATTACAGCTCGCCTTTATGTGTCCTTCTCTGGATAGCGTCATTTAAAGAACGATGGTCAGCACAACTGGAAAAAGAAAAAAAAAAAAAAAAGAAAAAAAAAACTCAGAGAAATAACCGAAAAAAAAAAACCGGAGGAGCCTGCCGAAGATGAGGACATTACGGCTCGCCTTTATGTGTCCTTCTCGGGATAGCGTCATTTAAACAACGAAGGTCAGCACAACGTAAAAAAAAAAAAAAAAAAAAAAAAAAAAAAAAAAAAAAAAAAAAAAAAAAAAAAAAAAAACTCAGAGAAATAACCGAAAAAAAACCGGAGGAGCCTGCCGAAGATGAGGCCATTACGGCTCGCCTTTATGTGTCCTTCTCGGGATAGCGTCATTTAAAGGACGAAGGTCAGCACAACGTATAATAAAAAAAAAAAAAAATCAGAGAAATAACCGAAAAAAAAACCGGAGGAGCCTGCCGAAGATGAGGCCATTACAGCTCGCCTTTATGTGTCCTTCTCGGGATAGCGTCATTCAAAGAACGAAGGTCAGCACAACTTAAAAAAAAAAAAAAAAAAAAAAAAAAAAAAAAAAAACTCTAAGAAAAAATCGAAAAAAAAGCGGAGGAGCCTGCCGAAGATGAAGCCATTACGGCTCGCCTTTATGTGTCCTTCTCGGGATAGCGTCATTTAAAGAACGAAGGTCAGCACAACGTAAAATAAAAATAAAAAAATAAAAAAAAAAACCCAGAGAAAAAACCGACAAAAAAACCGGAGGAGCCTGCCGAATATGAGGCCATTACAGCTCGCCTTTATGTGTCCTTCTCTGGATAGCGTCATTTAAAGAACGATGGTCAGCACAACGGAAAAAAAAAAAAGAAAAAAAAAACTCAGAGAAATAACCGAAAAAAAAAACCGGAGGAGCCTGCCGAAGATGAGGCCATTACGGCTCAAATTTAGGTGTCCTTCTCGGGATAGCGTCATTTAAACATTTAAAGAACGATGGTCAGCACAACGTAAAAAAAAAAAAAAAAAAAAAAAAAAACTCAGAGAAATAACCGAAAAAAAAACCGGAGGAGCCTGCCGAAGATGAGGCCATTACAGCTCGCCTTTATGTGTCCTTCTCGGGATAGCGTCATTTAAAGAACGAAGGTCAGCACAAAAAAAAAAAAAAAAAAAAAAAAAAAAAAAAAAAACTCTGAGAGAAAACCGAAAAAAAAACCGGAGGAGCCTGCCGAAGATGAGGCCATTACAGCTCGCCTTTATGTGTCCTTCTCGGGATAGCGTCATTTAAAGAACGAAGGTCAGCACAACGTAAATAAAAAAAAAAAAAAAAAAACCCAGAGAAAAAACCGACAAAAAAACCGGAGGAGCCTGCCGAAGATGAGGCCATTACAGCTCGCCTTTATGTGTCCTTCTCTGGATAGCGTCATTTAAAGAACGATGGTCAGCACAACTGGAAAAAGAAAAAAAAAAAAAAGAAAAAAAAAACTCAGAGAAATAACCGAAAAAAAAAACCGGAGGAGCCTGCCGAAGATGAGGACATTACGGCTCGCCTTTATGTGTCCTTCTCGGGATAGCGTCATTTAAACAACGAAGGTCAGCACAACGTAAAAAAAAAAAAAAAAAAAAAAAAAAAAAAAAAAAAAAAAAAAAAACTCGGAGAAATAACCGAAAAAAAACCGGAGGAGCCTGCCGAAGATGAGGCCATTACGGCTCGCCTTTATGTGTCCTTCTCGGGATAGCGTCATTTAAAGGACGAAGGTCAGCACAACGTATAATAAAAAAAAAAAAAAAATCAGAGAAATAACCGAAAAAAAAACCGGAGGAGCCTGCCGAAGATGAGGCCATTACAGCTCGCCTTTATGTGTCCTTCTCGGGATAGCGTCATTCAAAGAACGAAGGTCAGCACAACTTAAAAAAAAAAAAAAAAAAAAAAAAACTCTGAGAAAAAATCGAAAAAAAAGCGGAGGAGCCTGCCGAAGATGAAGCCATTACGGCTCGCCTTTATGTGTCCTTCTCGGGATAGCGTCATTTAAAGAACGAAGGTCAGCACAACGTAAAATAAAAATAAAAAAATAAAAAAAAAACCCAGAGAAAAAACCGACAAAAAAACCGGAGGAGCCTGCCGAATATGAGGCCATTACAGCTCGCCTTTATGTGTCCTTCTCTGGATAGCGTCATTTAAAGAACGATGGTCAGCACAACGGAAAAAAAAAAAAGAAAAAAAAAACTCAGAGAAATAACCGAAAAAAAAAACCGGAGGAGCCTGCCGAAGATGAGGCCATTACGGCTCAAATTTAGGTGTCCTTCTCGGGATAGCGTCATTTAAACATTTAAAGAACGATGGTCAGCACAACGTAAAAAAAAAAAAAAAAAAAAAAAACTCAGAGAAATAACCGAAAAAAAAACCGGAGGAGCCTGCCGAAGATGAGGCCATTACAGCTCGCCTTTATGTGTCCTTCTCGGGATAGCGTCATTCAAAGAACGAAGGTCAGCACAACTTAAAAAAAAAAAAAAAAAAAAAAAAAAAAAAAAAAAAACTCTGAGAAAAAATCGAAAAAAAAGCGGAGGAGCCTGCCGAAGATGAAGCCATTACGGCTCGCCTTTATGTGTCCTTCTCGGGATAGCGTCATTTAAAGAACGAAGGTCAGCACAACGTAAAATAAAAATAAAAAAATAAAAAAAAAAACCCAGAGAAAAAACCGACAAAAAAACCGGAGGAGCCTGCCGAATATGAGGCCATTACAGCTCGCCTTTATGTGTCCTTCTCTGGATAGCGTCATTTAAAGAACGATGGTCAGCACAACGGAAAAAAAAAAAGAAAAAAAAAACTCAGAGAAATAACCGAAAAAAAAAACCGGAGGAGCCTGCCGAAGATGAGGACATTACGGCTCGCCTTTATGTGTCCTTCTCGGGATAGCGTCATTTAAAGAACGAAGGTCAGCACAACGTAAAAAAAAAAAAAAAAAACTCAGAGAAATAACCGAAAAAAAAAAAAACCGGAGGAGCCTGCCGAAGATGAGGACATTACGGCTCGCCTTTATGTGTCCTTCTCGGGATAGCGTCATTTAAAGAACGAAGGTCAGCACAACGTAAAAAAAAAAAAAAAAAAAAAAAAAAAAAAAAAAAAAAAAAAAAAAAAAAAAAAAAAAAAAAAAAAAAAAAAAAAAAAAACTCAGAGAAATAACCGAAAAAAAACCGGAGGAGCCTGCCGAAGATGAGGCCATTACGGCTCGCCTTTATGTGTCCTTCTCGGGATAGCGTCATTTAAAGGACGAAGGTCAGCACAACGTATATAAAAAAAAAAAAAAAAAAAAAAAAAAAAAAAAAACTCAGAGAAATAACCGAAAAAAAAAACCGGAGGAGCCTGCCGAAGATGAGGCCATTACAGCTCGCCTTTATGTGTCCTTCTCGGGATAGCGTCATTCAAAGAACGAAGGTCAGCACAACTTAAAAAAAAAAAAAAAAAAAAAAAAAAAAAAAAACTCTGAGAAAAAATCGAAAAAAAAGCGGAGGAGCCTGCCGAAGATGAAGCCATTACGGCTCGCCTTTATGTGTCCTTCTCGGGATAGCGTCATTTAAAGAACGAAGGTCAGCACAACGTAAAATAAAAATAAAAAAATAAAAAAAAAAAACCCAGAGAAAAAACCGACAAAAAAACCGGAGGAGCCTGCCGAATATGAGGCCATTACAGCTCGCCTTTATGTGTCCTTCTCTGGATAGCGTCATTTAAAGAACGATGGTCAGCACAACGGAAAAAAAAAAAAGAAAAAAAAAACTCAGAGAAATAACCGAAAAAAAAACCGGAGGAGCCTGCCGAAGATGAGGACATTACGGCTCGCCTTTATGTGTCCTTCTCGGGATAGCGTCATTTAAAGAACGAAGGTCAGCACAACGTTAAAAAAAAAAAAAAAAAAAAAAAAAAAAAACTCTTGAGAAGAAACCGAAAAAAAAAACCGAAGGAGCCTGCCGAAGATGAGGCCATTACAGCTCGCCTTTATGTGTCCTTCTCGGGATAGCGTCATTTAAAGAACGAAGGTCAGCACAAAAAAAAAAAAAAAAAAAAAAAAAAAAAAAAAAAAACTCTGAGAGAAAACCGAAAAAAAAACCGGAGGAGCCTGCCGAAGATGAGGCCATTACAGCTCGCCTTTATGTGTCCTTCTCGGGATAGCGTCATTTAAAGAACGAAGGTCAGCACAACGTAAATAAAAAAAAAAAAAAAAAAACCCAGAGAAAAAACCGACAAAAAAACCGGAGGAGCCTGCCGAAGATGAGGCCATTACAGCTCGCCTTTATGTGTCCTTCTCGGGATAGCGTCATTTAAAGAACGAAGGTCAGCACAACGTAAATAAAAAAAAAAAAAAAAAAAAAACCCAGAGAAAAAACCGACAAAAAAACCGGAGGAGCCTGCCGAAGATGAGGCCATCACAGCTCGCCTTTATGTGTCCTTCTCTGGATAGCGTCATTTAAAGAACGATGGTCAGCACAACTGGAAAAAGAAAAAAAAAAAAAGAAAAAAAAAACTCAGAGAAATAACCGAAAAAAAAAAACCGGAGGAGCCTGCCGAAGATGAGGACATTACGGCTCGCCTTTATGTGTCCTTCTCGGGATAGCGTCATTTAAACAACGAAGGTCAGCACAACGTAAAAAAAAAAAAAAAAAAAAAAAAAAAAAAAAAAAAAAAAAAAAAAAAAAAAAAAAAAAAAAAAAAAAAAACTCAGAGAAATAACCGAAAAAAAACCGGAGGAGCCTGCCGAAGATGAGGCCATTACGGCTCGCCTTTATGTGTCCTTCTCGGGATAGCGTCATTTAAAGGACGAAGGTCAGCACAACGTATAATAAAAAAAAAAAAAAAAAATCAGAGAAATAACCGAAAAAAAAACCGGAGGAGCCTGCCGAAGATGAGGCCATTACAGCTCGCCTTTATGTGTCCTTCTCGGGATAGCGTCATTCAAAGAACGAAGGTCAGCACAACTTAAAAAAAAAAAAAAAAAAAAAAAAAAAAAAAAAAAAAAAAACTCTAAGAAAAAATCGAAAAAAAAGCGGAGGAGCCTGCCGAAGATGAAGCCATTACGGCTCGCCTTTATGTGTCCTTCTCGGGATAGCGTCATTTAAAGAACGAAGGTCAGCACAACGTAAAATAAAAATAAAAAAATAAAAAAAAAACCCAGAGAAAAAACCGACAAAAAAATCGGAGGAGCCTGCCGAATATGAGGCCATTACAGCTCGCCTTTATGTGTCCTTCTCTGGATAGCGTCATTTAAAGAACGATGGTCAGCACAACGGAAAAAAAAAAAAGAAAAAAAAAACTCAGAGAAATAACCGAAAAAAAAAACCGGAGGAGCCTGCCGAAGATGAGGCCATTACGGCTCAAATTTAGGTGTCCTTCTCGGGATAGCGTCATTTAAACATTTAAAGAACGATGGTCAGCACAACGTAAAAAAAAAAAAAAAAAAAAAAAAAAACTCAGAGAAATAACCGAAAAAAAAACCGGAGGAGCCTGCCGAAGATGAGGCCATTACAGCTCGCCTTTATGTGTCCTTCTCGGGATAGCGTCATTCAAAGAACGAAGGTCAGCACAACTTAAAAAAAAAAAAAAAAAAAAAAAAAAAAAAAACTCTGAGAAAAAATCGAAAAAAAAGCGGAGGAGCCTGCCGAAGATGAAGCCATTACGGCTCGCCTTTATGTGTCCTTCTCGGGATAGCGTCATTTAAAGAACGAAGGTCAGCACAACGTAAAATAAAAATAAAAAAATAAAAAAAAAACCCAGAGAAAAAACCGACAAAAAAACCGGAGGAGCCTGCCGAATATGAGGCCATTACAGCTCGCCTTTATGTGTCCTTCTCTGGATAGCGTCATTTAAAGAACGATGGTCAGCACAACGGAAAAAAAAAAAGAAAAAAAAAACTCAGAGAAATAACCGAAAAAAAAAACCGGAGGAGCCTGCCGAAGATGAGGCCATTACGGCTCAAATTTAGGTGTCCTTCTCGGGATAGCGTCATTTAAACATTTAAAGAACGATGGTCAGCACAACGTAAAAAAAAAAAAAAAAAAAAAAAAAACTCAGAGAAATAACCGAAAAAAAAATCGGAGGAGCCTGCCGAAGATGAGGCCATTACAGCTCGCCTTTATGTGTCCTTCTCGGGATAGCGTCATTCAAAGAACGAAGGTCAGCACAACTTAAAAAAAAAAAAAAAAAAAAAAAAAAAAACTCTGAGAAAAAATCGAAAAAAAAGCGGAGGAGCCTGCCGAAGATGAAGCCATTACGGCTCGCCTTTATGTGTCCTTCTCGGGATAGCGTCATTTAAAGAACGAAGGTCAGCACAACGTAAAATAAAAATAAAAAAATAAAAAAAAAAACCCAGAGAAAAAACCGACAAAAAAACCGGAGGAGCCTGCCGAATATGAGGCCATTACAGCTCGCCTTTATGTGTCCTTCTCTGGATAGCGTCATTTAAAGAACGATGGTCAGCACAACGGAAAAAAAAAAAAGAAAAAAAAAACTCAGAGAAATAACCGAAAAAAAAAACCGGAGGAGCCTGCCGAAGATGAGGACATTACGGCTCGCCTTTATGTGTCCTTCTCGGGATAGCGTCATTTAAAGAACGAAGGTCAGCACAACGTAAAAAAAAAAAAAAAAAACTCAGAGAAATAACCGAAAAAAAAAAAACCGGAGGAGCCTGCCGAAGATGAGGACATTACGGCTCGCCTTTATGTGTCCTTCTCGGGATAGCGTCATTTAAAGAACGAAGGTCAGCACAACGTAAAAAAAAAAAAAAAAAAAAAAAAAAAAAAAAAAAAAAAAAAAAAAAAAAAAAAAAAAAAAAACTCAGAGAAATAACCGAAAAAAAACCGGAGGAGCCTGCCGAAGATGAGGCCATTACGGCTCGCCTTTATGTGTCCTTCTCGGGATAGCGTCATTTAAAGGACGAAGGTCAGCACAACGTATATAAAAAAAAAAAAAAAAAAAAAAAAAAAAAAAAAAAAACTCAGAGAAATAACCGAAAAAAAAAACCGGAGGAGCCTGCCGAAGATGAGGCCATTACAGCTCGCCTTTATGTGTCCTTCTCGGGATAGCGTCATTTAAAGAACGAAGGTCAGCACAACGTAAAAAAAAAAAAAAAAAAAAAAAACTGAGAGAAATAACCGAAAAAAAACCGGAGGAGCCTGCCGAAGATGAGGCATTTACGGCTCGCCTTTATGTGTCCTTCTCGGGATAGCGTCATTCAAAGAACGAAGGTCAGCACAACTTAAAAAAAAAAAAAAAAAAAAAAAAAAAAAAAAAAAAAAAAAAAAAAAACTCTGAGAAAAAATCGAAAAAAAAGCGGAGGAGCCTGCCGAAGATGAAGCCATTACGGCTCGCCTTTATGTGTCCTTCTCGGGATAGCGTCATTTAAAGAACGAAGGTCAGCACAACGTAAAATAAAAATAAAAAAATAAAAAAAAAAAAACCCAGAGAAAAAACCGACAAAAAAACCGGAGGAGCCTGCCGAATATGAGGCCATTACAGCTCGCCTTTATGTGTCCTTCTCTGGATAGCGTCATTTAAAGAACGATGGTCAGCACAACGGAAAAAAAAAAAGAAAAAAAAAACTCAGAGAAATAACCGAAAAAAAAAACCGGAGGAGCCTGCCGAAGATGAGGCCATTACGGCTCAAATTTAGGTGTCCTTCTCGGGATAGCGTCATTTAAACATTTAAAGAACGATGGTCAGCACAACGTAAAAAAAAAAAAAAAAAAAAAAAACTCAGAGAAATAACCGAAAAAAAAACCGGAGGAGCCTGCCGAAGATGAGGCCATTACAGCTCGCCTTTATGTGTCCTTCTCGGGATAGCGTCATTCAAAGAACGAAGGTCAGCACAACTTAAAAAAAAAAAAAAAAAAAAAAAAAAAACTCTGAGAAAAAATCGAAAAAAAAGCGGAGGAGCCTGCCGAAGATGAAGCCATTACGGCTCGCCTTTATGTGTCCTTCTCGGGATAGCGTCATTTAAAGAACGAAGGTCAGCACAACGTAAAATAAAAATAAAAAAATAAAAAAAAAAACCCAGAGAAAAAACCGACAAAAAAACCGGAGGAGCCTGCCGAATATGAGGCCATTACAGCTCGCCTTTATGTGTCCTTCTCTGGATAGCGTCATTTAAAGAACGATGGTCAGCACAACGGAAAAAAAAAAAAGAAAAAAAAAACTCAGAGAAATAACCGAAAAAAAAAACCGGAGGAGCCTGCCGAAGATGAGGACATTACGGCTCGCCTTTATGTGTCCTTCTCGGGATAGCGTCATTTAAAGAACGAAGGTCAGCACAACGTAAAAAAAAAAAAAAAAAACTCAGAGAAATAACCGAAAAAAAAAAAACCGGAGGAGCCTGCCGAAGATGAGGACATTACGGCTCGCCTTTATGTGTCCTTCTCGGGATAGCGTCATTTAAAGAACGAAGGTCAGCACAACGTAAAAAAAAAAAAAAAAAAAAAAAAAAACTCAGAGAAATAACCGAAAAAAAACCGGAGGAGCCTGCCGAAGATGAGGCCATTACGGCTCGCCTTTATGTGTCCTTCTCGGGATAGCGTCATTTAAAGGACGAAGGTCAGCACAACGTATATAAAAAAAAAAAAAAAAAAAAAAAAAAAAAAACTCAGAGAAATAACCGAAAAAAAAAACCGGAGGAGCCTGCCGAAGATGAGGCCATTACAGCTCGCCTTTATGTGTCCTTCTCGGGATAGCGTCATTTAAAGAACGAAGGTCAGCACGACGTAAAAAAAAAAAAAAAAAAAAACTGAGAGAAATAACCGAAAAAAAACCGGAGGAGCCTGCCGAAGATGAGGCATTTACG